>NC_037674.1:16582244-16616117 GCF_003255815.1 Theropithecus gelada
TTTTTTTTTTTTTGAGACAGAGTCTTGCTCTGTCACCCAGGCTGGAGTGCAGTGGCGCGATCTCGGCTCACTGCAAGCTACGCCTCCCGGGTTCACACCATTCTCCTGCCTCAGCCTCCCGAGTAGCTGGGACTATAGGTGACCACCACCACGCCCGGCTAATTTTTTACATTTTTAGTAGAGACGGGGTTTCACTGTGTTAGCCAGGATGGTCTCGATCTCCTGACCTCATAATCCACCCGCCTTGGCCTCCCAAAGTGCTGGGATTACAGGCATGAGCCACCGTGCCCGGCCTTATAGTCTGATTTTATTCCACTTAGTATGACTGTCCACCAATTTCTCTGGAGAAATGTGTTGATTATAGAGTACTGCCTGACTTTCTGGAGGTGTTATGTAATATAAACAGCATATACTCCATTACATTTTCCAAAAATCCAGAACAATTCTTGATTCTGGACATTTGGCCCCAAGGTTTTGGATGAGGAATTGTGAACGGACTGTGAATTTTAAGCAGCTTGCTTAGCAAGACAATCCCTTCCTGTTCACGTTCCTAACTGCCTGCTGGTCCGAGTCTATAGTGATAATCACCAGCAGACCGGACATTGTAAAACCAAAATGATTATAATTCTATAAGACTCTTTTACTCATAGAGTACCCACAGAAGCAGTAAGAAGGATCCATTCTCAAATACCAACTTTAAGAATTCATAAGCGCAACATTAAAGGCAAGACAATATCAAATATTGGAATGAAATCTCAGTACCAGCATTCAAGGAACATGGGGGTCTCACCATTCACAATCTCATGCCCAAAAAACAACTGCACTCCTGGGACACTTCGACCTGTCTCCACATTCTTCACTGTTACAGAAAACAATTCATTCGGTTAATAAAAAATAATATTTTCCTAAAACTCTAAGAAAATATGATGCCTCTCAAAATTTCCCAAGTCTGAGTTTTATTTTAAAAAAAAATCACGAAAAAAATCTCCAAATCTTCCCCCAAGGAATGAAAAGTCAATAATAAATGACAAAGCTGCAGCCTTTAAACAAGTAGTATAAAAAAACAAGGGAAACCCCATTAAGGTCCAGGAGAAACTAAGAAGTACAGTACACTGAATTTAAAATTCTCCTGAGAATATTCTAAGGCCTTTGGGGCTAAGGACTGTCTATTAATTGTATTTCTATTTATTTTTACTCCACTTAACTCCAGAAAAAAATTTAAGGCAGCCCACAACTTCTTTTTTTTTTTGAGTCTCGTTCTGTCACACAGGCTGGAGTGCAGTAGCACGATCTTGGCTCACTGCAACTTCTGCCTCCCGGGTTCAAGCAATTCTCCTGCCTCAGCCTCCCGAGTAGCTCAGACTATAGGCGAGTCACCATGTTTTATATTTTTAGTAGAGACGGGTTTCACCGTGTTAGCCAGGATGGTCTCAATCTCCTGACCTCGTGATCCGCTCGCCTCAGCCTCCCAAAGTGCTGGGATTACAGGTGTGAGTCACCGCGCCCGGCCAAGGCAGCCCACAACTTCTAGTGACCACACCCTGCTTCATGTCATGCTACACACTCAAAAGTATCATCGAGGACAATGATCCAAATCCTGGTTCTCCTATGAGGAGATAAGGGAGTTAGGAGAAGGTTAGATGCCATGTCCACAATGTACTGTCATTTTCCTAGATGGAAGTGTTCATAGCAGCGGTCTTTTTCCACACCTCTCAGCAATCCAAATAACTGAGTTCCGCCCTCACTATTGCACTGAATATATTCCTACCACAGTCAAAGATCACCAACTACTTATTTGTCAAATCCAAAAAAATGTTTTGCAACCTTATCTTCCTTGACTTTCCTGCAACCTTTGACAATACTGTTCTCTCCTTTCTTTTTAACTCCTGGCCTCAAGTGATCCTCCCATCTCAGCCTCCCAAAGTACTGGGATTACAGGTGTGAGCCACCATGCCCAGCCTTCTCTTCTTTCTTCTTTAGTTACAGGACACCGTGTTTAGTTCTCTTCCTACTAATTACCTAGAGCTACCATATTGAGCACGCACTCTGAGCCAGGCATCATGCTATTTCCCTATATTCAATTTTCTAGTAACATAATAAGAATTTCATTGTCTCAATTATGGAGGACTCTGAGGCTCAGCAAGGTTGAATAACTAGCTCAAGGTTCCACTGCTAGCAAAAAACAGTCAGGATTTAAATTCAGGCCTCAGTGATTTTAATATGTTTTTTTGTTGTTGTTGTTAATTGAGACGGTCTTACAGGCTAGAGTGCAGTGGCACAATCCTAGCTCGCTGCAGCCTCGAATACCTGGGCTTAAGCAATCCTGCCTTAGCCTTGCGAGTAGCTGGGACAACAGGCATGTGCCAGCATGCCTGGCTATTCTTTTTTTTGGTAGAGATTGGGTCTTACTACATTGCCCAGGCTAGATTCAAACTCCTGGGCTCAAGCCATCCTCCTACCTCAGCCTCCCAAAAGTCATGGGATTACAGATGTGAGCCATCCTGCCTGGAAATACACTTTCTTATAATCCCTGTTACAGTGGCTCCCTGATTTGCTCCTTCCAGTCTCCCTAGCTGTCTCTACACCTCTGCTTGCCCCTTATACACTGATGGTCCCCAACACTTTGTCCCTCATCCTTTTTCCTTCTCTTTGAATGATCATACCCACTTCTTAGTTGCCCTGACATTCATTTTTTCTCCCGCATGGACTATTCTTCTCAGCTCCACTCATATTTTCAACTAAGAACAAACTTACTAAAGAATTTTCAGGCCAGGCGCAGTGGCTCATGCCTGTAATCCCAGCACTTTGGGAGGCCAAGGTGGGTGGATCATGAGGTCAAGAGTTCAAAACCAGCCTGACCAAGAGCGTGAAACCCCGTCTCTACTAAAACATCAAAAATTAGCCAGGCGCGGTGGCAGGTGCCTGTAATCCCAACTACTTGGGAGGCTGAGGTAGGAGAATCGCTTGAACCCCGGTGTCAGAGGTTGCAGTGAGCCGAGATCACGCCACTACACTCCAGACCGGGCGACAAAGTGAGACTCCATCTCAAAAAAAAAAAAAAAAAAAAAGAATTTTCAAAAGGGGCCAGGTTTGGTGGCTCATGCCTGTAATCCCAGCCTTTTGGGAGGCCAAGGTAGGCAGATCACCTGAGGTCAGGAGTTCGAGACCTGGCCAACACAGTGAAACCCCATCTCTACTAAAAAATACAAAAATTAGCCAAGTGTGGTTCCATGCACCTGTAATCCCATCTATTCAGAGGCCAAGGCAGGAGAATCACTTGAATTTGGGAGGCGGAGGTTGCAATGAGTCGAGATCCCTCCCAAAGTGCTGGGATTATAGGCATGAGCCACAGTGCCCAGCCCCTTTCCCATTGTTAACTCCTACTCAACCAGATGGAGTTCCATCACCAATTCCTCCTTTAGGAAATCACTGTCCTAATTCAAGCACTTCTAGATAGAAATTAGTTGAATATTTGTGTTTTTATAGCATCCTTTGCATCTTTCTATCAGAGAGGATCTCACACTCCATTATACCTGTCTACCTATTTGTCTATTTATGATACTAAGTTTTTATTTAAATTTTTTTTTTTTTTTGGCCAGATGCAGTGGCTCACGCCTATAATCCCAGCATCTTTGGAGGCTGAGGCGGAAGGATCACAAGGTCAAGAGACTGAGACCATTCTGGCCAATATGGTGAAATCCCGTCTCTATCAAAAATATAAAAATTAGCTGGGCGTGGTGGTGCACGCCTATAGTCCCAGCTACTCCAGAGGCTGAGGCAGGTGAATTGCTTGAACTCGGGAGGCAGAGGTTCCAGTGAGACGAGATTGAGCCACTGCACTCCAGCCTCGCGGCAGACCGAGACTCCATCTCTAAAAAAAAAGAAAAATTTGTTTTTAGAGATGGGGTCTTGCGCTGTTGCCCAGGCTGGAGTACAGGAGCACGATCATAGCTCACTGTAGCCTCGAACTCCTGGGCTTAAGTGATCCTCCCACTTCAGCCTCCAAGTAGCTGGGACTACAGGTAGGAACCACCATGACTGGCTAATTAAAAAAAAAAATTTGGCTGGGTGCAGTGGCTCACGCCTGTAATCCCAGCACTTTGGGAGGCCGAGGTGGGAGGATCGACTGAGGTCAGGAGTTCGAGATCAGCCTGACCAACACGGAGAAACCCTGTCTCTACTAAAAATATAAAATTAGCTGGGTGTGGTGGCACATGCCTGTAATTCCAGCTACTCGGGAGGCTGAGGCAGGAGAATTGCTTGAACCTGGGAGGTGGAGGTTGCCATGAGCCGATACTGTGTCATTGCACTCCAGTCTGGGCAACAAGAGCAAAACTCTGTTTAAAAAAAAAAAAAAAAATTGTTTTTTAGGCTGGATGNTCCCAGCACTTTGGGAGGCCGAGGTGGGAGGATCGACTGAGGTCAGGAGTTCGAGATCAGCCCGACCAACACGGAGAAACCCTGTCTCTACTAAAAATATAAAATTAGCTGGGTGTGGTGGCACATGCCTGTAATTCCAGCTACTCGGGAGGCTGAGGCAGGAGAATTGCTTGAACCCGGGAGGTGGAGGTTGCCATGAGCCGATACTGTGTCATTGCACTCCAGTCTGGGCAACAAGAGCAAAACTCTGTTTAAAAAAAAAAAAAAAAATTGTTTTTTAGGCTGGATGTGGTGGTTCACACTTCTAATCCCAGCACTTTGGAGGCTGAGTGGGAGAACTGCTTGAGTCCAGGAGTTCAAGACCAGCTTGGGCAACCCAGAGAGACCCCATCTCTACAAAAAATTTAAAAAATTAGCCAGTCTTGGTGGCACATGCCTGTAGTCCCAGCTATTTGGGAGGCTGAAGCAGGAGAATCACTTGTGCCCATGAGGTCAAGGTTGCAATGAGCCATGATAGTGCCACTGCACTCCAGCTTGAATGATAGAGCAAGACTCTGTGTCGAAAATATTTTTCGTCGGGGGCTGGGTGTGGTGGCTCATGCCTATAATCTCAGCACTTTGGGAGGCTGAGGCGGGAGGATCACTTGAGCCCAGGAGCTGGAGACAAGCCTGGGTAACGTAGTGAGACCCCATCTCAATTTTTAAAAAAAGAAAAAATAGGCCTGGCACGGTGGCTCACATCTGTAATCCCAGCACTTTGGGAGGCCAAGGCAGGTGGATCACGAGGCCAGGAGTTCAAGACCGCCCTGGCCAACATAGTGAAACCCCGTCTATGTTTTTTGTAGTTTTGTGCTTTGTAAAAATACAAAAAAATTCAGCCGGGCATGGTGGTGGGCGCCTGTAGTCCCAGCTACTTGGGAGTCTGAGGCAGGAGAATGGCTTGAACCCGGGAGGTGGAGGTTATAGTGAGCTGAGATTGCGCCACTGCACTCCAGCCTGGGTGACACAGCGAGACTCTGTTTCAAAAAAAAACACAAGAAAAACTAAATTAATTAAAAATAATTTTTCTATAGATGTGGTTTTGCTATGCTGCCTGGGATGGCCTTAAACTCCTGGCCTCAAGCAATTCTGCCTTACCCTCCCAGGTAGCTGGGACTATAGGCTAGACTAAGTTCTCACTGCAACCTCCACCTCCCAGGTTCAAGCCATTCTCCTGCCTCAGCCTCCCAAGTAGCTGGGATTACAGGCACCCGCTACCATGCTCAGCTAATTTTGTGCTGAGACTACAGGTGTGAGCCACTGAGCCCAGCCCCTAGACTAAGCTTTTTTTTTTTTTTTTTTTTTTTTTTTGAGACGGAGTCTCGCTCTGTCGCCCAGGCTGGAGTGCAGTGGCGCGATCTCGGCTCACTGCAAGCTCCGCCTCCCGGGTTCACGCCATTCTCCTGCCTCAGCCTCCCGAGTAGCTGGGACTACAGGCGCCCACAACCGCGCCCGGCTAATTTTTTGTATTTTTAGTAGAGACGGGGTTTCACCGTGGTCTCGATCTCCTGACCTTGTGATCCGCCCGCCTCGGCCTCCCAAAGTGCTGGGATTACAGGCGTGAGCCACCGCGCCCGGCTAGACTAAGCTTTTTAAGAACAGGGACCACCTTATTTCTGCTTGTGTCCCTGGTACCAAGCACAGTTCCTGAGATATAAAGCAATCAATACACGATTACTAAATGAATTAATGTTGCACAAACCTGTTACAATCCCATCCGAGCCCCTAAAAGTCTGTTTTAACTCAAAATTTGGCTTAATAACATTAATCTTTCAAATGCCATTTATACATGTTTCAATGATGAACCTGAAACTTATCATGCCAGGAAACTCTATATATTGAAACTTCCAGATTGGCAGATATGGAGGTACTGGGAGGGTGGCACAACCAAAGAGGACATGGAAATTCCATGTGCCTTCCTCCACACAAAAAAGAAACCTTAAATCAGAAAAAAGTATTAACACGAAGTTATTTCATTGGATGCAGCTGCAAGTTGTAAGATTTAAGGTTGTCCTGGCTGGGCATGGTGGCTCACGCCTATAAACCTAGCATTTGGGGAGGCCAAGGTGGATCACTGGAGCCAGGAGTTTAAGACCAGCCTGGGCAACATAGGGAGACTCCATCTCTACAAAACATAAAGATTAAAAACACTAACCAGGTGCAGTCCGCACAAGTGTAGTCCCAGCTACTCAGGAGGCTGAGGTCGGAGGATCACTTGACCCTAGGAAGTTGAGGCTGCAGTGAGCCGTGATCACACCATGCCATTGCAATTCAGCCTGGATAATAGAGCATGAATGTGTCTTTTAAAAAAAAAAAAGATTGCCCTATGTTTCTCTTGCGTTTACCTGTTCTTGAGCTTTATCCTTTATGATAAACTGGAATTGCAGCTGGGAGTTGTAGAGGCTACCTGGTGACCATGAGGATAACAGATGATCACTGACGTGGCAGAGCAGGAGCAAAAGGCACCTGGTTCCTGCTGGTGTCTTTCAGCCATTGCACTATTCTTCATCTGACTACCTCTTTACTTTTTGTATGAAAAAAATTAACCCCTTACTGTATCAACTCATCTGCTGAAGCCAAAAACAATTCTAAATAATGTGGTGGTTGTTTTTAATTTCAAAATGCATATGGAAAGAAATTAAAGAGCCAGGCATTGGTGGCTCAAGCCTGTAATCCCAGCACTTTAAGGAGGCCGAGGTGGGCGGATCACCTGAAGTCAGGACTTTGAGACCAGCCTGGCCAACACAATGAAACTCTGTCACTACTAAAAATACAAAAATTAGCCAGGCTTGGTGGTGGGTGCCTGTAATCCCAGCTACTTGGGAGGCTGAGGCAGGAGAATCGCTTGAACCTGGGAGGCAGAGGTTGCAGTGAGCCACGATCACGCCACTGGTCCAGCCTGGGCAACAGAGTGAGACTCATTCTCAGAGGAAAAAAAAAAAAAAAAAAGGCCAGGAGCAGTGGCTCATGCCTATAACCCCAGCACTTTGGGGGGCCAAGGCAGGCGGATCACCTGAAGTCAGGAGTTTGAGACCAGCCAACAGCTGTATTTTTATACTTTTTGTATTAAAAGTACAAAAATTAGCTGGGCGTGGTGGTGTGTGCCTGTAATCCCAGCTATTTGGGAGGCTGAAGCAGGAGAATCACTTGAACCCAGGAGGTTGCAGTGAGCTATCACGCCACTGCAGTCCAGCCTGGGGGGTCTGGGGGACAGAGCAAGACATATCAAGAAAAAAAAAAAAAAAAGGAAATTAAAAAAAGAAGTACCCAATTAATTAAAAATAACTTTTTATATTGAAAATCCCTGCTATCATATCAAAAGTGGGGACAAACCAGGCCAGGCGCAGTGGCTCACACCTGTAATCCCAGCATTTTGGGAGACCAAGGTGGGTGGATCACGAGGTCAGGAGATTGAGACCATCCTGGCTAACACGGTGAAACCCCATCTACTAAAAATACAAATAATTAGCCAGTCACAGTGGTGGGCGCCTGTAGTCCAGCTACGCGGGAGGCTGAGGCAGGAGAATAATGTGAACCCAGGAGGTGGAATTTGCAGTGAGCCAAGATCGCGCCACTGCACTCCAGCCTGGGCAACAGAGAGATACTCCATCTCCCCCCCTCCCAAAAAAAAAAAGGAAGTAGGGACAAACCAGCATATTCAGTCACATTGTTTTGTTTGGGAAAACAATATTCTAACCTTCCTCCCATACTTTCCCTAAAATAGGAATAATGCCACCCTCCCAATCGCTAATGGAGACGAAAGCTATCACTGAAAATCACTAATCTCTTAAAAGGCAGAACAGTATGAGAAATAGAACAAGACCTTTCTTCAGGATAACAATCTTATTAGGGTCAACATGCTGAAGCACACCCTCGAAGACGCCACAAACCAATGTGAGTTTCACCCTCTTCCACAAAATCTGGCTGAGGAAATGGTAGTCACTGCTGGGGTCCATGCTAATTGATTCCAAAAGCCGTCTTCAAATAATCTTCTTTACGCATCCAAACACTTGAAAATTAATAAAGAGATCTATGAATTTTACAAGATTTTTTGGGAGTAAAGTTATTTTCCCTTTCCCCATATCAGTAATGGACAAGAATAAAATCTGAATAATTCAGTTTTGTTCATCTTTTTGGAATGATGAGAAAAGGATCATCGCAAGCACCAACTCTCATACGTAGGAAACTGAAAACCATAAAAAACTGGGCAAGTTAGGCTTGGCTTCTATGTTTATAAAATGGGCAAGATATCATCTTTCCTTCCTTAGCTAAATGGAAGAAGCAGAACATTTAGAGGTTTTTTAATGGCACATTTATACATCATTATAACAAAAAAACGAAAAGAGCAAATGAAAAAATGGACATACACAGAAATATTTGCCAATACATGTTGCAATAAATTGTTTAGGGCAGCACAACTACTTGAGCTCCTATTTTTTACAACTCTGGTTGAGAATTTAAGGGCGTGGTAATTTTTACCAAAACTGAAGCTGATATTTTAAGTAAAGCAACTAAATTTACCCTTTACTTAGGAATTAAAGGAAATCAAGGCAGGTAGGAGGATAGTGGTACATTGGGAAAAGAGCTTTTCTTTCAAATTGTGTTTAATGAATTGAATTTTAGAGACTGTTTCCCATAAATTGGGTCTATGCTATCCTATTAATTTTCAAGTCTAGGTACTTGAAATGTTCTATTTCTTTGTGTGTGTGTGTGTGTGTGTTTTTTTTTAAATTTTCTGTCCTACAACAGTTCTATGCTAAAGGTATTTTAAAATAAAAGCCAAATTGGCCGGGCATGGTGGCTCATGCCTGTAATCCCACCACTTTGGAAGGCCGAGGCAGGTGGATCATCTGAGGTCGGGAGTTCGAGACCAGGCTGACCAACATGGAGAAACCCTGTCTTTACTAAAAATACAAAATTAGCCGGGCGTGGTGGCGCATGCCTGTAATCCCAGCTACTCAGGAAGGCTGAGGCAGGAGAATCGCTTGAACCCGGGAGGCGGAGGTTGTGGTGAGCCAAGATCCCACCACTGCACTCCAGCCTGGGCAACAAGAGCAACACTCCGTCTCAAAAAAAAAAATAAAATAAAATAAAATAAAAGCTAAATTGAAGATTGAAAAATAAATTGTTTACCCAGAAATGTCTGGGATGTACCCTCTTCTGGATGTATCCTTTTCTGGATTAATAACATTTCCATAGTCTGACATTGTTACCAGCCAACCAACACAATTAATGCATAACCAATCCAGTTGCCAGATTATTGGAAGGGCCATTCCATGCCACCCTGGCCACAGCTCAGGAATTGGGCTGCACACTATCACCAACCAGTCATGTGCAGCCTGACAGATGGAACTGCCACATACCACACACTCAAATGTTTTCGTAAAAATGAGACATGTCCATTATAAAGAATTACAACAATACAGGCCAGGTGCAGTGGCTCACACCTGTAATCCTAGCACTTTGGGAAGCCAAGACAGGCAGGTTAATTGAGATCAGGACTTCGAGACCAGCCTGGCCAACATGGTGAAACCCCACCTCTATTTAAAATACAAAAATCTGCCAGGCATGGTGGCACAGGCCTGTAGTCCCAGCTACTCAGGAGCCTGAGGTAGGAGAATCGCTTGAACCCGTGAGGCAGAGGTTGCAGTGAGCCGAGACTGCGAGATTGCGCCACTGTACTCCAGCCTGGGCGACAGAGCAACACTCTTGTCTCAAAAAAAAAAAAAAAAAAAAAAAATTATAACCATATAGAAATGTAAAAAGTAAAGAAAAAATGTACTAAGAAAGATTATTCATAGTAGGTACTCACCACTGGGTGCAGTGACTCATGCCAGTAATCCCAGCACTTTGGGAGGCCAAGATGGGCAGATTACCTGAGGTCAGGAGTTCGAGACCAGTCTGACCAACATGGTGAAACCCCGTCTCTACTAAAAACACAAAAATTAGCCAGGTGTAGTGACGTGTGCCTGTAATCCCAGCTACTCAGGAGGCTGAGGCAGGAGAATCGCTTGAACCCAGAAGGTGGAGATTGCAGTGAGCCAAGATCACACCATTGCACTCCAGCCTGGGAGACAAGAGTGAAACTCTGTCTCAAAAAACAAAACAAAACAAAACAAAACAAACAAAAAGCAGGTACTCTTACATTCTTTACCATAATACAGTAATTGTTTAAAAGTTATTTTAGAACTATTCTGTTTAGATGTCCTTGTATTTGGAAACTTAAATATTCTTCTACAGTTTTTTAAATTTAAAAGCTGCTTACTTTTGCCACACTAGGAAAATTCATCCAGTGAATTTTGCAATTTAACCATAAAAACACTGATGAAATAACTAGAGCCTAAGTCAACTAGGAAGAAGGTGAGATGTTACATACAATTTTCAGTCAAATAAATAACCTATATTTTTACATTTTAAGGTCTATCAAGTGCTTACACAAATATTACTTGATACAACAACCATAACCTAATTTACAAATGAAGAAACTGAAGTTTAGAAGGTTAAGACACCTGCCCAAAGTCACACAGCTAGAAGGTAATGCAATGTGAACTAAGACCAGGCCTCTAGGGTAGGATGTTTGTAGCCTAGTGCAAGACCAAGTGTTATGCATCCAGATAGAACATAAAACAAGTCATCAGAGAGTCTAAGAAAAATCATTCTTTAAGTTAATCCAACAGGCAAAAGGAGATTTTTAAAGAAAAAATACGTAAAACTGGAAAAATAAAAAAAAACAGCGCTTAATAGAGGCAAACATTTTTATTTTATTTTTGAGATGGAGTCTCACTCTGTCGCCAGGCTGGAGTGCAGGGGCACGATCTCGGCTCACTGCAATCTCCGCCTCCCAGCTTCAAGCAATTTATACTTTTAAAAGCTACCCGAGAAAGAAAAGTTTGTGAAACACCTGGAAAATAAGAGAATTAAAGAAACGTTAAAGAAAAAAAAATTAAAGTCAGAAAAAAATACTAGTATGAAGCAAAGAAAGCTTTGACTGGAGACAGCTGCAAATGGTAAGATTCAAGATTAGGAAGGAAAAAAGTAAGGTCAGCATCAAGAGATGGGCTTCAAGGCTGACTGAGAAAAGGGACATTCATGGGGCTGACAAAATTTTCCTATCACACCCATATTCCAACATACAAAGCAGCTCCAGGGATTTAGCTCTTAGACGGACATATCCAAAATGTTACTGAGTATTAAGGACAACATCACTAGGTTAGACAAGTGCACGCCAATCATCAAAATAACTCTAAGGCCGAGCACGGTGACTCACGCCTGTAATCCCAACACTTTGGGAGGCCGAGGCTGGTGGATCACCTGAGTTCTGGAGTTTGAGACCCGCCTAGCCAATATGGTGAAACCCTGTCTCTACTAAAAATACAAAAATTAGCTGAGCGTGGTGGCACGGGCCTGTAATCCCAGCTACTCAGGAGGCTGAGGCACCATAATCCCTTGAACCCGCCTGGAGGCTGCAGTGAGCCGAATCTGCACAGTCATCAGGCCATTGCACTCCAGCCCGGGCGACAGAGTGAGACTCTGTCGCAAAAAAACAAAACAGGCCAAGTGCGGTGGCTCGCACCTGTAATCACAGCACTTTGGGAGGCTGAGGCGGGCGGATCACCTGAGGTCAGAAGTCCGAGACCAGCCTGACCAATATGGAGAAACCCCGTCTCTACTAAAAATATAAAATTAGCTGGAGGCGGTGGCGCATGCCTATAACCCCAGCTCCTCGGGAGGCTGAGGCAGGAGAATCGCTTGAACTCCGGAGGCGGAGGTTTCGGTGAGCTGAGATGGCGCCTTTGCACTCCAGCCTGGGAACAAGAGCAAAAACTCCATCTCAAACAACAGCAACAACAACAAACAAAACAAAACTGTAGTTCTTCAAACTAGAACCTCAGCCTGCAGGGAACGTGTGGGGCCTCAGGCTAAGCTGTAAAGCCTTAGGTAACACTTAAAACTAATAACCTAAGTTGACCTGGGAAAGCTTGCTAAGACAAAAATACCCTGGTACTTAGGTTCTAACAGACAGCGGTCAGAATTCAGTTCTTCCATATCTTATACGGCTTCTAACCAAACAGGTGTGAAGGGGTAAGGCCGGTGAAGCAGTAAGAACTGGTTCACCTGAGAGTAGGCACTAATTTAATGGGTGGCTTTTTACTTTTTTTTTTTTTTTTTTTTGAGACAGAGTCTCGCTCTGTCACCCAGGCAATGCCGCGATCTTGGCTCACTGCAACCTCCGCCTCCCGGGTTCAAGCGATTCTCCTGCCTCAGCCTCCCGAGTAGCTGGGATTACAGGCATGCGCCACCACGCCCGACTAATTTTATATTTTTAGTAGAGACGAAGTTTCTCCATATTGGTCAGGCTGGTCTCGAACTCCTGACCTCAGGTGATCAGCCCGCCTCGACCTCCCAAAATGCTGGGATTACAGGCGTGAGCCACCGTGTCCGGCCTACCTTTTTAATCAAAACAAACAATACACCATGAGAATAAAATGCAAAATTTCTCATTTTTAAGACAAAGTAAGGAACTTCAAATAAATGGCGGACCATAAGCTAGGAATTCACTGTCCTCCATCGTTAGGGCTTTTTCCTCCGAAGCAAGTTTGGGAAATCTGGATCCTAATTTCAGCCAAGTGGTGAATTCCTCGAACTTCAGTCTAGAACTAAAAGAAGAGGGGGGCTGCAATGAAGGAAAAAGTCTCGGGACGCTCCACGCCACCCGGCGGCGGTTATCAAATCACAGCCTGAAAACAACCTGGAGAAAGGTCCGCGACGCCGGGCACCAACGCTGCAGAGGCGACGCCCGCCCGGCCCAACGTCCAGTCTCGTCTGTTTCCCAAGGAGCCAATCAGCACGCGGCCCCGAGGCTGGCTCCCCAGCGCCCCCTGCGGCCGGGAGGAGGACGGCCGCCAGGAAAGATACAGAGCGCATGCAGTCCCCGAGGGGCACACCCTAGGGTTCCCCCCACGCGAAGTTTCTCTCCGCAATCCGTGCCACCTATCGAGTAGGATTCCTAGTGTTCGATTTCTGTGAGAAAAGGTAGGCTACGCTGCCTGCCGCAGGTTAGTTTGTTGTAAAACGGTTGGTCAATGGAATTGCCCTTTTAATTGCGTCGTTAGCGCCCGAGTGGCATCGCCCCTTTAAGGCCGGTGGCAGCTGCGGTTCTGGGGGCGGGGTCCATCTTCAGCAGGACTTGGGCTGGAGCTGGGCTGATTCATTCGGGGCTGGAACTCGAACGCTGACGTCGACTCCTGAGCCGGGCGCTGCCTCGCGCCTGATTGGCGGGTCCTCGGGGCCGCCCTCCCCAGCGCACCACCCCTGGGTTCCCTCCTGGGTCCGCAGTGAAAACACTGCCCTCTCCCTTCTTGACCCCTAGCCCGCCCTTCCCTCCCTCCTTCCCTCCTGTCGCCCTTTCTTCTGGCGCCGCTGCTCCCGGAGGAGCTCCCGGCACGGCGATGGGTTCTCGGGCCTCCACGTTACTGCGGGACGAAGAGCTCGAGGAGATCAAGAAGGAGACCGGCTGTGAGTTCGGGTTGGGGGTGGGAACGCCGGGCGCCTCAGACTGGCCTCGCAACCGAGGGCGGCTGTCGCTAAGGTCTGGAGCTCGGGTGCCTGTGAGGTTGGGGGGGTCCTGGGCAGCCTCCAGGTTTCGGGACCGAGAGCTGGAAGACCTGTTCTTCCAGCTGCAGCTTCCTGGAGCGGGGCTGTAGCTACTGTGGGGGTGTCCTTCCCTTCAACATCGGGAGTCTTGATCACTCTTAGAGCGTCGACGCCCCCCTTTTCTGCCCCTTGCCCATCAAAGTCCCCCAACTCCTTTCCTTTCTGTTGCCTAGCACCACCCTTCCCTATGAAGAGGCATCCTGAACAGTAGGTAAAGCCCGAGAAGCAAATTCAGGAACTTGAGATGGATTCTATAGAAAATCCATTTCTGGGCAAGGACCTAAAACCTCTGACAACTATGGGAAATTACAAACAAGTTCTTGTCACAAATTAGGAAAACCACCCAGAAAGCAAGACCGTGTAGTAAGGCTTTGGGAGACATGACCCGATGCCTGGAGACCTTTCAACAGGGATCTGGGATTGTGAGACTTCTTTCAATCTGAACTTCTAGAGAAAAAACACGGATACTATGAGCACCAGTTTTTTACTTACACGAGGATACTTGCTGGCCTAATTTCATATATATATATTGATTTCTACTGTGCTGGTGTACTTTTTTATTCGCTATTGAAATTGGATGTGCTTCAAAAATCTCCGTGTGAATTTGTACTAGGAACTGATTTTTTTTTTTTTTTTTAAACGGAGTCTCCCTCTGTCACCCAGGGTGGAGTGCAGTGGTGTGATCTCAGCACACTGCAACCTCTGCCTCCCAGGTTCAAGCGATTCTCTGGCCTCAGCCTCCCGAGTAGCTGGGAGTACAGGCGCCTGCCACCACACTTGGCTAATTTTTGTATTTTGGGTAGAGACGGGGTTTCACCATGTTGGCCAGGCTGGCCTTGAACTCCTGACCTCAAGTGATCCACCCGCCTCGGCCTCCCAAAGTGTTGCGATTACAGGTGTGAGCCACCCTGCCCTGCAGAACTGATTTTTTTTTTTTTTTAATAGTCCAGTCTCTTCCTCATTAGCCTGCACAAAGGAGCAAAAGGACTCTGGGGATTCTGAAGCTCTATAAAATACCAGCATACCTTTGAATAGTCCTTGATAATGCAATGTATGATACAATTGTATTGATGCATACAATATTTTATCTTTTCAGTAAACCTTTACGAGTTGAGTTAATGAATGATGTAGCACCTGAGCTCTGTCTCTTCATCATACCTGTCTTTGATAATGAGATGACCAGTAACTCACTCAGGGGCCCATATGCAGATAGTACCGAGGAGTGCTATGGACAACTACAGAATTACTCAGGCCTGGAATATGTTAAGTGCTGTTCTCTGCTTTGTGACAAGTTCAACTTTCTAGAGTTTTCAAGTTGGAAGGGATGTTATCTAGCCCCACCCCTTGCTGGATTGGTTTGCCCCTTTCAGCCTCCCCTAAAATATGGCCCTTAAGCCTCTCTGTAAAGACCTTTGATAGTGATAACCTCTCCACCTACCAAGGCAGTTCTTTTCACAATTTTGAATGACCCAAAGTAGTTATCTCTTTATAATTTGCAGTACTTGTTTGGCCACTGACTTACTCTGACCCTAGGAGTGGAGATACAAGCAGTTTGGATTCAGCAAGCATTTTATTACATTTTGTGGCCATAGCTTCTGGCCACATTTGTAATTAGAACTACTTTAGGTCTAGGGTGACACCGAATTAAAGTATTTGTGTTAAAGAGTCACATGGAGAAATAAGCAGAATGAAAGAGAAATAAATACAGAGTCACTTAACGAGAAAGTGTAAACCATAGTGAGGATGCAAAAAGCCATTTTTGCTTCACAATGAAGGGAGCGGTAATCCCATTCTGGTTTACATACATTTGACCAAATGGAAAGGGCCTGGATGGGATATTTTTACCATGTGGCTTGTGGAGAAACAACTGAGTGCTCATGGAAAAGCTGTTTTCCCCATTACCAAAGAGTGAGTCACTTGTGAGGGAGATTCTCTCCACAACCAGTGCAAATGTATGTATTGAGCCAGAATGCTTAGTGAAACAAGTGCTTACTGAATTTTTACAGTGTCTGTTCAGTACTGTGCTAGGTACTGAGAGCAGATGGTGACAAAAAAACGCCCACAACCTGGTTGGGGAGATAAGCCCAAGAGAGTTATGATTAGCATCATGACATAAGAAAGCTGAAATTGTGTGTCACCCACCTTCAGAAATCAGGGAAGAGAGCGTCCCTGTGGGCTGTCCTCGTGGAGGATGGGAATTGGGCCTTGATACATGGATGAATGGAGTAATAGATTAACCTAGGGCATTTTGGGTGACTTCCAGGAGAGATGCCCCCAAGCCTGCTACAAAGTCATTCCTCTGTGCTGGGAACCATCAGTTTATCCAAATAGTGTCCATCATCAGAGTTGTTTTTTCTTTTCTTTTTTTTTTTTTTTGAGACGGAGTCTGGCTCTGTCGCCCAGGCTGGAGTGCAGTGGCCGGATCTCAGCTCACTGCAAGCTCCGCCTCCCGGGTTTACGCCATTCTCCTGTCTCAGCCTCCCGAGTAGCTGGGACTACAGGCGCCCGCCACCTCGCCCGGCTAGTTTTTTGTATTTTTTTAGTAGAGACAGGGTTTCACCGTGTTAGCCAGGATGGTCTCGATCTCCTGACCTCGTGATCCGCCCGTCTCGGCCTCCCAAAGTGCTGGGATTACAGGCTTGAGCCACTGCGCCCGGCCCTTCTTTTTCTTTTTCTTTATTTTAGAGACAGGGTCTTTGCTCTGTCTCCCAGGCTGGACTACAGTGGCTTGAGCATAGCTCACTGCAAGCCTTGAACTCTGGGCTTAAGCCATCCTCCAGCTTCAGCGTCCCAAGTAGCTAGGACTACAGGCACATACCACCATGCTTAGCTGATTTTTATCTTTATCTTTTGTAGAGATGGAGACTTGCTATTTTGTCGAGGCTGGTCATGAACTGCTGGCCTCAAGTGATTCTCAGGCCACTTTGGCCTCCCAAAGCGCTGGGATCACAGGTGTGAGCCACTGCACCAGGCCCAGAGTTGCTTTTTCAAGGAGTAATTTGGTATGATGCAAAGGATTTTGAAGAATAAAAACGGATATCCGGAGTGGGTAGAGAGGTGGACTTTGTCCTATTTCCATCTGCCTTTTGTTCTATGAAGAATTTGGAAAACTAACAGAAGCACTTTAAGAACAATTATAAGACATTTTACTACTTCCTTTGCCAGTAGAAAATGTAACATAATTGAGGAATGCTAACTTTATATTCAATGCAAAAGCTGTGCATTGGAATTGATGATTATATTTAACCATATTTTTTGTAATTTTAAAGAGATTAGAATTTATACATGACTAGATTACCTGGTATTTGATATTTAATGAATAACAGTAAGTGTTTGGAAAAGTAATACCTGTGAGCCTGAGTTTCATCATCTGTAAAATTAGAATAATAATAGTGCCTACTTTATAGGATTCTTACGGCAATTAAATGAGATGAATTATGTAAACTACTTAGAATAGTGTCTGGTATAATAAACTTCATGTGAATGTTGTTATTTTGAACCATAGATAACAATCATCTTACTGGGAAAATACCACTGGCATGTACTAGTTATAAAAACTATGTGTAGGGCTATATTATTGGGGAGGTGACAACATTTTATACTTCTTTAGTGGACATTTGATTAGGAATTAAGTACAGATGTTTTGCCAATTCCAAGGAAATAAAATTTTTAAAGGAGTTTTTAACAGTTAATGAAACTGTTAAGTCACGATGTTTTAACAGTTTAGGAACTGTCTAAGAAATGCTTTCTGTTGGCATATTTGCTAAATTGTCTTTGTTCTACTACCTTCTTTCAGACTTCTGCATTTTCATAAAGCTTATTTGAAAAAAAAGGTGTAATTGGGGATAAGCCACAAATGTCTTAGGAGTTTCTATAATCATCACCCTTAATTCACATAATTGTAGCAATAAGCTAGCTGTGAATTACTTAAAACTTTACGAGGCCAGGCGCAGTGGCTCACACCTGTAGTTCCAGCAGTTTGGGAAGCCAAGGTGGGTAGATTGCTTGAGCCCAGAAGTTCAAGACCAGCCTGGGCAACATGGGGAAACCTCATCTCCACAAAAAATAAATTTTAAAAAAATTAGCTGGACATGGTGAAGTGTGCCTGCAGTCCCAGCTACTCGGGAGGCTGAGGTGGGAGGATTGCTTAGGCGGGAGGTCAAGGCTGCAGTGAGTCATGTTTGCACCACTGCACTCTGGCCTGGGAGAAAAAGACCCTATCTCAAAACAACAACAACAACAACACCACCACCACCTTGAGAAACAATTCATGCCATTCAAGTAGTAATGAATACAGATTATTTTTAGTCTCTACCTTGTGGTATGTGTCATATGGTACGGGAAGGGTGTTGAACAGGTTTAGGAAGTAAGTTGTACAGGTTGGTGAGGTTTTGTTTGTTTGAAAGAGTGTAGTAATGGTAGAGTTCTAACAGAGTACAAGCCTGGCAAAGGCAATTGCTTGAGAACAATTTCATGGCTAGAATGTAAGTAGAAATTCAACTTTAGGTTTCTCGTGCCTCTAAATGTAGGACCCTTCACAGCTCTCACCAGCCTGAAGGTTCCGTCACTGCAGAAAACCCGGCTGTCTTCTGCCTTCTATTGAGTGGAAATGCATGGATAACTAACACCTCTAGCTGGTTTTGGCTTAAGTGACTTGTAAAGCTCTGTACTTTTCGAGTTCTAGTGCAAAGTTTTATCCTCATTTGTTGCCATAAAGGGGTAAGAAGCAATTATTTGTCAATTAGAGAGGGCATTGTGGGAAAGAGATCCTAAGAACTTTTTTTTTTGAGACAGGGTCTCACTCTATTGCCCAGGCTGGAGTGTGGTAGTGCAGTCATAGCTCATTGCAGCCTCAAACTCCTGGCCTAAAGTGATCCTTCCACCCCAGCCTTTCAAAGTACTGGGATTACAGATGTGAGCCACTGTTTCCCTATGTTGGTCAGGACGGTCTTGATCTCTTGACCTTGTGATCCACCCACCTCCCAAAATCAAGCCTGATTTTTAATTTTTATTTATTGTTTTGAGACAGAGTCTTGCTCTATCATCCAGGCTGGAGTACAATGGCATGATCACAGCTCACTGCAGCCTCAAGCTCCTGGACTCAAGCAGTCCTCCCAGCTCAGCCTCCTGAGTAGCTGGGACTATGGGCACATGCCACCATGCCTGGCTGATTTTTTATTTTTGTAGAGATAGGGTTCCACCATGTTGCCCAGGCTGGTCTCGAACTCCTGAGTTCAGGTGATCCACCCATCCCAGTCCCCCAGTGTGCTGTGATTACAGATGTGAGCCACTGGCCAGGAACTTTTTTGTGGTTGCAAGGAGCAGACAGTGGTCCAGAGCATAGAGTAGTTGGAGGTTTATTCATTCAGAGGATAATTGACCCCAGCAGCAGCTGCAAAGATATAAGCTTTATTTATGTAAATTTTTGGGTAAACCATTTGAAAGTTGTAGGTATTAGAACTCTTCACCCTTTCATACTTCTGCATGTATCCCGTAAGTATTGGGATGGTTTTTATGTAACCACAATACCATTATCACACCTAAGAAAGTTGATAATTCTTCTTAATATTATCTTTTTTTTTTTTTTTTTTTTTTGAGACAGAGTCTTGCTCTTGTTGCCTAGGCTGGAGTGCAGTGGCTTGATGTGAGCTCACTGCAACCTCCGCCTCCTGGGTTCAAGCAGTTCTCTTGCCTCAGCTTCCCAAGTAGCTGGGATTACAGGTGCCTGCCACCAGGCCCAGCTAATTTTTTGTATTTTTAGTAGGGACTAAAATATTTGCTAAATTGTCTTTGTTCTACCTTCTTTCAGACTTATGCATTTTCATAAAGCTTATTTGGAAAAAAAAAAAAAAGGTGTAATTGAGGATAAGCCACAAATGTCTTAGGAGTTTCTATAATCGTCACCCTTGATTCACTTAATTGTAGCAATAACCTGGGTTTCGCCATGGCAGCCAGGCTGGTCTTGAACTGATCTCAGGCGATCCACCCACCTTAGCCTCCCAAAGTGCTGAGATTACAGGCATGAGCCACTACACCCGGCCCCTTTTTTTCTTTCTTTCTTTTCTTTTTCTTTTTTTTTTAAATTGAGATGGAGTTTCACTTTTGTCGTCCAGGCTGGAGTGCAGTGGAGTGATCTCAGCTCATTGCAACCTCTGCCTCCTGCTTCAAGTGATTCTCCTGCTTCAGCCTCCCAAGTAGCTGGGATTATAGGCATGTGCCACCATGCCCAGCTAATTGTTTTTATTTTTAGTAGAGATGAGGTTTCACCACGTTGGCTAGGCTGATCTCAAACTCCTAACCTCAGGTGACGTGCCTGCCTCAGTCTCCCAAAGGGCTGGGAGTATAGGTGTGAGTCACCTTAATATCATCTATCATTCACTTGCTTTTCAAATTTCTCCAATTATAAGAAGGTAGATTTTATTTGTTTTATATAATGTTTTAAAATCTCTCTTAATCCTAAGAGACTAGTCCAGTGCTTGAAGTCTTCACGTCAGGGGAAATGTTAAGGTGTAGTGCGTTCCGGGAAGCACAGGCTTCAACTTTCCTTTATCTACAGCTACCTTTAGCTGCACTTGTAATTTTTACCTAGGTTATCAATCTGTTCTTCTGCATTAAGATTTAGAATAAAGGCAAGGACTTTTTCTTTTTTTCTTTTTTTTTTCCCCGAGACGGAGTCTCGCTCTGTCGCCCAGGCCGGAATGCAGTGGCCGGATCTCAGCTCACTGCAAGCTCCGCCTCCCGGGTTCAGGCCATTCTCCTGCCTCAGCCTCCCAAGTAGCTGGGACTACAGGCGCCCGCCACCTCGCCCGGCTAGTTTTTTTGTATTTTTTAGTAGAGACGGGGTTTCACCGTGTTAGCCAGGATGGTCTCGATCTGCTGACCTCGTGATCCGCCCGTCTCGGCCTCCCAAAGTGCTGGGATTACAGGCTTGAGCCACCGTGCCCGGCCGCCAGGATGGTCTTGATCTCCTGACCTCGTGATCCGCCCGTCTCGGCCTCCCAAAGTGCTGAGATTACAGGCTTGAGCCACCGCGCCCGGCCTTTTTTTTTTTTTTTTTTTTTTTTTTTGAGACGGAGTCTCACCTGTCGCCAGGCTGGAGTGCAGTGGTGCAATCTCGGCTCGCTTCAACCTCCTCCTCCTGGGTTCAAGTGATTCTCCTGCCTCAGCCTCTTGAGTAGCTGGGACTACAGGCGCCCGCCACCATGCCCAGCTAATTTTTGTATTTTTAGTAGAGACAGGGTTTCCCCATGTTGGCCAGAATAGTCTCAATTTCTTGACCCCGTGATCCACCCACCTCCCAAAAGTGCTGGGATTACAGACGTGAGCCACCACGCCCGGCCCTCCAAAATAACTTTTTCTTAGTCCCTTTTTGTTTTTATTCTTCCCTCTGCCATTTCTGCTTGGCACTTCTCTGAAATGCCTTCCTCCTCTTTGCACAATGCAGTGATGATAGATTTCAACAAGGTTAACAGCGTCTTTTTTTGCTTTTTGTGTGTGTGTTTTTTTTGAGACAGAGTCTCACTCTGTCACCCAGGTTGGAGTGGAGGGGTGTGATCATACCTCACTGCAACCTTGAACTCGTGGGCTGAAACAGTCCTTTTGCCTCAGCCTCCCAAGTGGCTGGGCATACAGGAATGCGCCACCATGCCCAGCTAATGATTCATTGATTGATTGTGGAGATGAGGTCTTGCTTTGTTGCCCAGGTTTTGAACTGGTCTTTCCTCAAGGGATCCTCCCACTTTAGCCTCCCAAAGTGCTAGGATTGCAGGCATGAGACACCGCCCTCAGCCAAACAGGGTCTTTTACATAATCTTTCAACAATTTAAAATGATTATTTACTCATACCAGTGGAGAAAAAATACAGCTTTATTCAAGACATGTTTATAGCCAGGAGCGGTGACTCACGCCTGTAATCCCAGCACTTTGGGGTGGCCGAGGGGGATGGATCACGAGGTCAGGAGATTGAGACCATCCTGCCTAACATGGTGAAACTCTATCTCTACTAAAAATACAAAAAAAAAAAATTAATTGGGCGTGGTGGCGGGCACCTGTAGTCCCAGCTACTCTGGAGGCTGAGGCAGGAGAATGGCCTGAGCCTGGGAGGCGGAGTTTGCAGTGAGCTGAGATTGCGCCATTGCACTCCATCCTGGGTGACAAAGCGAGACTCTGACTCAAAAAAAAAAACACATGTTTATATGCATGGCGTTCTCTGAGAGTAACTGTCAACTCCTGATACTTCCTTTGAGTTACCAAGAATTGTGCAGGTTTTGGGCACCTGTCTGACTAGCTTAGAGCCTTCTGGGGAAAATGCTTCCCTGGAAACATGATCGGCCTTCATTCACACCAGTTCCAATACCTTTCTACACATAGATGGTGTAACTCCTTTATAGGTAGATTGGAATTGTTCTGAGATTGCTTTATATTCTTTGTCACAGTGAATTTGGTACCTAAATTAAAGCCTTCTCTCCTTCTTTTTGTTAACAGAATTATTTGTAACCATATCATTATGGTTCTAAAATTTGTCCTAAAATTTTCGAGTTTAGTTTAGATATGACCATATTCGTTAATATTAAAAGTTGACATTTGGTTTTATGTTTCTCCACTGACTCCCATATAACCCAGTTCGTCCTGGAAGATAGCAGATTTTTTTTAATGTTTTGGCTACTTATTTACATTATTTATTTTTAACATATTAGTACTTTTTTTGTTATTATTTGTTTTGTTTTGAGGCATAATTTCACTCTGTCACCCAGGCTGGAGTGCAGTGGTGAGATTTCAGCTCACTGCAACCTCTGCCTCCCAGGATCAAGCGATTCTCCTCCTGCCTCAGCCTCCCAAGTAACTGAGATTACACCACCACACCTGGCTAATTTTTGTATTTTTAGTAGAGACAGGGTTTCACCAGGTTGGCCAGACTGCTCTTGAACTCTTGGGCTCAGGTGATCTGCCCGCCCTCAGCCTCCCAAAGTACTGGGACTACAGGCTTGAGCCACCACGCCCTGCCACATTTTGAATTTAGCAGCCATAAACTGGTCTTAACATACTATAGGAGGTTTTAGTGTCTAGTTATTTTATTTTATTTTATTTATTATTATTTTATTTTTTATTTTCTATATTTTTGAGACAGAGTCTCGCTCTGTCACCCAGGCTGGAGTGCAATGGCGTGATCTCCGCTCACTGCAAACTCCACCTCCTGAGTTCATGACGTTCTCCTGCCTCAGCCTCCCGAGTAGCTGGGACTACAGGCGCCCACCACCACGCCTGGCTAATTTTTTGTAGAGACAGGGTTTCACCATGTTTGCCAGGATGGTCTTGATCTCCTAACCTCATGATCCGCCTGCCTCGGCCTCCCAAAGTGCTGGGATTATAGACGTGAGCCACCGCGCCCGGCCTCAGTGCCCAGTTATTTTGGATGATATAGATTAGAAAGATGTTTAATGGCTCATATGTGGATTTTTTTTGGTTTAAAATAATTTTTTTTTTTTATTTTTGTAGAGAAGAGGTTTCACTCTGTTCCCCAGCCTGGTCTTGAACTCCTGGCCTCAAATAATTGTCTTGCCTCTGCCTCTGAAAGTCCTGGGATTATAGGTGCCAGCCATCATGCCTGGCTCTCATTTGTTCATTGAAGGGGTCGGATTAGATAACCTTTCTTCCAATTTTAAAATTATATAAATTGGATTAAGAAGTACTCCAAAGCAATATAGAAAAAGTGTGAATTACTAAATGAAAAGCAAGCTATTACAACTTAGTAAAGTATACAAGTAACTGATATTAGATGATGTATGAAGAGCCAGGCGCGGTGGCTCAAGCCTGTAATCCCAGCACTTTGGGAGGCCGAGGAGGGTGGATCACCTGAGGTTGAGAGTTCAAAACCAGCTTGACCAACATGGATAAACCCTGTCTCTACTAAAAATACAAAATTAACTGGGCGTGGTGGTGCATGCCTATAATTCCAAATACTTGGGAGGCTGAGGCGGGAGAATCGCTTGAACCTGCGAGGCGGAGGTTGTGGTGAGCCGAGAACGTACCATTGCACTCCAGCCTGGGCAACAAGAGCGAAACTCTGTCTCAAAAAAAAGGTATATGAAGAAATGAAAATGACAGTGTTGGGATTGTGAACAAATTTTGCTTTTGGGAAGTGTAGTAATTTTTTTTTTTTTTTTTAAGTGGAGTGCAGTGATGGGATCTCCGCTCACAGCAGCCTTTGCCTGCCTGGTTCAAGTGATTCTCCTTCCTCAGCCTCCCAAGTAGCTGGGACTACAGGCGCACACCACTATGCCCAGCAAAGTTTTGTATTTTTAGTAGAGACGAGGTTTCACCATGTTGGCCAGGATGGTCTCGATCTCTTTTCCTCTTGATCCACCCCCCTTGGCCTGCCAAAGTGCTGGGATTACAGGTGTGAGCCACTGCGCCCGGCCCGAAATTTAGTAATTCTTTAACTGACTTATTTTTGCTAAACTAAAGGAAACTTTAGTGCAAGAGTAGCCTGTGAGGCCTGAGGCCAGAACTGGGATAGACTGGTCAACTTCTTAAAGAAAACGGTTGTAACTGGCAAAGTCAGCAGGGAAATGGGGGGTGATTAGTGCAGCAGTGATACGTGTGCCTTCAGGCTCAGGATGTAAGCATGATGCTGATAATAGCTGACCTGGAGTGCTTGCTATGTGCCAGGCACTTTGCCAAGCACTTTCCTTTCATTGACTGGTGAGTTCGCTCTACGATCCCATTCACATACCCCTCTCTAGTAAGCGGTGGTGCTAGGAATGGAATCAGAATCTGTCTGCCTAACCCTCACGTGTGTGTACACTTCACAGTGAGCCATTTATACCTGCCTGACTGGCAAAACAGTCCACAATTGTCTCCTTAGTGACTGGATCCCTGCTGGCTCTGCCCTGATGGAAATGCTTTTGCCTTCTCTGCTCAGTGATCACCTTAGAGCGCTAGGACAGAACAGAGCCCAGCTTCAAGGGTGAAACCTGATGCTGAAGAATTCACAGCCACACACAGTGTGTCCTTTTATCCTAGCTCTGAGCCACTCACCACCTGCTTGTCCCTGTTTACTTTGTCCCATTGTTCCCAACACTACAAGTAAATTTTTGTTTCATGAGCTGAGGCCGGAGGACACCTTATCAGAACTACTTTGGCCACCCTTTAAACCTCTAAAGGTACAGCCTAGGACAAAGTCCACGCTTGTCACACCCTTTTTGGCTGTTGTCTTTTTCTCCTCTGATAACTCTGTTTGTTTCCTCTCTCTTACTTCCAATCTATCAGGAGACTAAACTATTTCCCAGAAAGGCCTTTTTGAGTTTTTAGTGTTATTGTGTACCTGCCATTATTGCGTCATTTTAATTGTCAACTTGTATCTTGAGTTTATGGACTAAATCCAAAATGAGGAGCAAAATAGCGTTCTGGTAAGTGTCATCTGATGATAGCATGACCATTTTACGAATTTGCCTAATGTGCTTCCTTGGAGCCAGTTCCCTTCCTGGGAACTCAGTGAAGCTCATGCAAGCACAGAAAAGAGGCTGATCTTTTACCCAAAGGTCCATCCCTAGGGAAAAGATAAAGCCTCTAATCTTGGTGTAGGAGTAAACCAGATTTTTAAAATAGAATCTGTTTGCTGTACCTCAATCAAACACTCTACACACAACACCTACCTAGCAGTACAGCCTAAAACAGCAAACTGATCAAACTCTTTTTCAATCAAAACAGGCATTTTTAGCTGGGAACTGTGGCTCATGCCTGTAATCCCAGCTACTTGGGAGACTGGGGCACGAGAATCGCTTGAACCCAGGAGGTGGAGGTTACAGTGAGCAGAGATTACATCACTGCACTCCAGCCTGGGTGACAAAGTGAGACTCTATCCCCAAAAAATAAAATAAAATAAAATAAAATTTGAAAAATAAGTAAAATAGGCTGGGCATGGTGGCTCACGCCTGTAATCCCAGCACCTTCGGAGGCTGAGGCGGGTGGATCACCTGAGGTCAGGAGTTCAAGACCACCCTGGTCAACATGGCAAAACCCTGTCTCTACTAAAAATACAAAATTAGCTGGGCTTAGTGGTGGGTGCCTGTAATCCCAGCTACTTGGGAGGCTGAGGTAGGAGAATCGCTTGAACCTGAGAAGCGGAGGTTGCAGTGAGCCAAGATCTTGCTATTGCACTCCAGCCTGGGCAACAAGAGTGAAACCCCATCTCAGAGAAAAAAAAAAAAAAAAGAAAAAAAGAGAAAAGAAAAAAGGAAAATAAAATAAAGTAAAAACATACGTTTTCTTAGTGTCTAAGTCAGCGCATTGAAACATGAAAGTTTCACAGCTTCCTTTTAAACTAAATTTGGGCCGGGCATGGTGGCTTACCCCTATAATCCCAGCAGTTTGGCAGGCTGAGGTGAGTGGATCACCTGAGGTCAGGAGTTCAAGACCAGCCTAGCCAACATGGGGAAACCCCGTATCTTCTAAAAATACAAAAAATTAGCTGGGTGTGGTGGCGGATACCTGTAATCCTAGCTACTTGGAAGTCTGGGGCAGGAGAATCACTTGAACCCAGGAGGCGGAGGTGGCAGTGAGCTGAGATCTTACCACTGCACTCCAGCCTTGGTGACAAGAGCAAAACTTTGTCTCAATAAAATAGGATGGGATAGGATTGGACAGGACAGGACAGGACAAAAATTTGCCTTTGTTTTGTTAAATCTTAACTATCTGATATTCATCACAGTCTTAATTAAGCCTAGACTTCATTCCTGAGATTGAATTTTGATTGCCCTTGATTTAGTTTTTTCCTAACTCCTTTCATTCTTTAGCTTTTAAACTTTCTGCTTTAACATTCTAGAGATAAGAGTTGCGACATCCCTGTCCTACTGAATTTTGAAGCATTTGACAGCGAGGGGTGGGTTCAGCGTGAATGAGGGCTACTCCCCGTCAGCTGGGACTAATTTTGTGCTCTTTAGTTTCCCACAGTCAAATCACTCGCCTCTACAGCCGGTTCACCAGCCTGGACAAAGGAGAGAACGGGACTCTCAGGTAGGCAGTGTTTTTCTTTATTTTCCTCACAGAAACCAGAAACTCTCTGGCAGTGTCTGAATAGCTGCCTTTATCCCTAGGGTAGACATGATAGGCATCCAGCATGCAGATAGCAAGGACCATTTCTCTACTAGTCTTTGAGCATCATTGATCCACAAGGGAATTAAATCAGCAGAACAGGCTGGGCGTGGTGGCTCACGCCTGTAATCCCAGCACTTTGGGAGGCCAAGGCGGGCAGATCATGAGGCCAGGAGGTCGAGACCAGCCTGACCAACATGGTGAAACCCCGTCTCTACTAAAAATACAAAAATTAGCCCAGTGTGGTGGCAGGTGCCTGTAATCCCAGCTACTCAGGAGCTGAAGTAGGAAATTGCTTGAACCCTGGAGGCAGAGGTTGCAGTGAGCCAAGATTGCACCACTGCACTCCAGCCTGGGCAACAGAGCAAGACTCCATCTAAAAAAAAAAAAAATCAGCAGAACTATGACAATTAAATGCATTACCAGGTGCGTACTGCTTTATTCCAACTCCCCTTCATTTAGGTGATCATTGTTCTGATCCTAGGAATGTATTTTCAAGATTTCAGCTCTCTCTGCTTACATTTTCCCATAATCCTTTCCCAAACATTGGCTTTTAGGAAGCTGACCCGTGGCAGTCCCAAGTGGTCCAGGTTGTTTTGTCTTCTCTCATTTACCAACCCATAACCCTAAGGTTCATCACTTTATGTATGTTAATGTTGGACAGAATGTTCAGTATTTTAGTCTAGAGCAGTGGTTCTCATCTGAGGGCCATTTTGCCGCCTGGGGCACAATGTCTGGAAACATTTGTAATTGCCATGACTGGAGAATGCTACTAGTGCGTAGTGGGTTGTGGCCAGAGATGCTGCTAAACATCCTACAGTGCACAGGACAGCCCACATGACAAAGAATTATTCTGGTCTAGATGTCAGTAGTGCCAAAATTGAGAAACTCTGGTCTGGGGAAGTATATGATATCAGAGTGATGTAATGCTGCATTGTTTTATGTTTGTAATTGTCTTACCATAGTCAAATGAAACATTATTTACCATTATCTCCCACACTAACTGTCAGTAGCAACCTTTCTTATACTGGGGTTCTTCATCTTTGATTGGCATGTACTGAAGCTGTTGCCTTTCCTTGTGGCTGGCATGAAGCAGCTTAGGACTTCTTTAGATAGCTTCTAGCACAGGTGTTGGATGTAGCGTAAAGGGGGAGGAATACAGTTGCTAAGCCTTTGGACAAAATCATCACCCCAAATAGAAACCCCATACTCATTAAGCATGCGGTTAAGCAAACCTGTTTCCTCCTTCTCTAATTCCCTGGCAATCATAAATCTACCTTCTTTTTCTCTCTGGACAATTCATATAAATGCAATTATGTGGTCTTATAACTGACTTCTTCCAGCTAGGCGCGGTGGCTCATGCCCGTAATCCTAGCATTTTCAGAGGCCGAGGCAGGCGGATCACCTGAGGTCAGGAGTTCGAGACCAGACTGGCCAACATGGGGAAACCCCGTCTCTATTAAAAATACAAAAATTAGCCAGTCGTGGTGGTGGGTGCCTGTAATCCCAGCTACTCAGGAGGCTGAGGCAGGAGAATTGCTTGAACTTGGGAGGCGGAGGTTGCAGTGAGCCCAGATTGTGCTGTTGTACTTCAGCCTGGGTGACAGAGAGAGACTTTGTCTCAAACAAACAAACTGACTTCTTCTACTTAACATGATGTTGTTAAGGTTCATCCATGATGTAGGACCAGTACTTCATTCCTTTTTATGACTGAATAAATGGTCTGTCATATGGATATGTCACATTTGTGTATCCATTCAGCAGTTGGTAAACATTTGAGTTTACACCTTTGGAGTATTACAAATAGTGTTGCTTTGAACATTTTTGGGTGCACATGTTTTAATTTCTCTTGGACATTCACCTAGCAGTGGAATTGTGGGTCATATGAATTGTCTTTTCACTCTTTATAGTGTTCTTTGAAGCACAAAGGTTTTTAATTTTGATGAAGTCCAATTTCTTTAATATTTCTTTCGGTGCTGGGCGTGGTGGCGGGCACCTGTAGTCCCAGCTACTCGGGAGGCTGAGGCAGGAGAATGGCGTGAACCTGGGAGGCAAAGCTTGCAGTGAGCCGAATTGCGCCACTGCACTCCAGCCTGGGTGACAGAGCGAGACTTCGTCTCAAAAAAAAAAAAAAAAAAAGAAGAAGAAGAAGAAAAGAAAGGTTGAAAACTTGCCAGGCGTCGGTATTGCCTGCTCCTTAAAATCGAAGTAAGGGCCAAGTGTGATGGCTTACCACCTGGCTGTAATCCAGCACTTTGGGAGGCCGAGGCAGTTGGATCACTTGAAGCCAGGAGTTCGAGACCAGCCTGGCCAACATGGTAAAACCCCATCTTTACTAAAAATACAAAAATTAGCCGGGTGTGATGGCACATGCCTGTAATTCCAGGTACTTGGGAGGTTGAGGCAGGAAAATCGCTTGAACCTGGGAGGTGAAGGTTGTAGTGAACCAAGATTGTGCCACTGCCCTGCACCCTGGGCAACACAGTGAGATCCTGTCTTTAAAATAAAAAAATAAATAAATCTGGCCAGTTGTGGTGGCCCATTCCTGTAATCCCAGCACTTTGGGAGGCTGAGATGGGCAGATCACCTGAGGTCAGGAGTTCGAGACCAGGCTGGCCAATATGGTGAAACCCCATCTCTACTCAAAATACAAAAATTAACCGGGTGTGGTGGGCGCATGCCTGTAATCCCAGCTGCTTGGGAGGCTGAGAGGCAGGAGAATCGCTTAAACCTGGGAGGTGGAGGTTGCAGTGAGCCAAGATCATGCCACTGCACTCTAGCCTGGGCAACAGAGCGAGACTCCATCTCAAATAAAATAAAATAAAATAAATAAATAAATAAATAAATATCTAGGTAAGATTTGCTCAACCCTTAAGATACCATTTCACAGCCTGTGGAAAGCCAGCAGACTAGCTTACTCATTTGGCAGGTATTTACTGAGTATCTATGATGTGCCAGACACTGTTCTCCAAGCTGGCAATTTTTTTTTTTTGTAAGAGACAGGGTCTCATTCTGTCTGCAAGGCTGGAGTGTAATGGCGTCCTCACAGCTCACTGCAGCCTCAACCTCCTGGGCTCAGGCAGTTCTCCCACCTCAGCCGCCCAAATAGCTGGAACTACAGGTGTGCACCACTATGCCTGGCTATTGTTTTTTTCTTTTTACTTTTAGCAAAACAAAAAAGTGCACATTATGTGGTACAGTGGAGTAGTTTCTTCTAGGTATTCAAGGTAACTTGGTGCTTCTCCCATTACTTTTATTTTCATTTTTTGTGGAGACAGGGTCTCACCTTGTTGCCCAGGCTGGTCTCAAACTCCTGGGCTCCATCAGTCCTCCCGCCATGACGTCCCAAACTACTGGGATTACAGGCATAAGCCACTGTACCTGGCCTGAAAGCTCTAGGTCATAAACCTGTTCTTTGATCTCTATCATGGTGTGGATTGAAATATAAGAAAGGTTGGACGAGGAGACTCATGCCTGTAATCCCAGCATTTTGGGAAGCTGCGGTGAGAGGATTCCTTGAAGCCAGGAGTCCCAAGACCAGCCTGGGCAACATAGTGAAACCCCGTCTCTACAAAAAATAAAAATAAACGAGAGAAGCACCAAGCTACCTTGAATACCTAGAATAAATTATCCAATTGTACCACATAATGTGCCACATAGTAAACAAGTAATGCATTTTATGTAAATTGTTTTGTCGGACCCACCCACCAGTGGCATTTCACTCTGGCTGTGCCTCCTGACAATTACCATCTTAGCCTGTGGCCATCCAATTAAATTGTCTTCCCCCTTCTCTCAACCCTCTCCTCTTCTACCCCCTCTAGCCTTAGAAATGAGTTGGCCTAACTCGGAACTCTCTCTGGTAGAGAGTGATCTAGTTCTCTCCAGCCGTTGTTGCCAAACTCAGCTTAAGGCCAATCTTGATCTTTCCAGGACCCATCAGGGTGCTCATCTGAATATAAGTGGCTTCCAATCTTTTGTTACCTGGAACAGCCTCCACCTTCTTTTTTTGGTTTTTGTTTTTGAGACAGAGTCTCACTGTATTGCCCAGGCTAGATTGCAGCGGTGCCATCATGGCTTACTGTAGCCTCCCACCTCAGCCTCCTGAGTAGCTGGGACTACAGGCACGTGTCACTCTGCCTGGCTACCTTTTATATTTTTTGTAGAGAGGAGGTCTCACCATGTTCCCCATGACTAGTCTCAAACTCCTGAGCTCAAACCATCCGCCTGCCTCAGTCTCCCGAAGTGCTGGGACTACAGGTGTGTGCCACTGTACCCGGCCTTCACCCTCTTTTTTTTTGAGACGGAGTCTCGCTCTGTCGCCCAGGCTGGAGTGCAGTGGCGCAATCTCGGCTCACTGCAAGCTCCGCCTCCTGGGTTCATGCCATTCTCCTGCCTCAGCCTCCTGAGTAGCTGGGACTACAGGTGCCTGCCACCACACCCGGCTAATGTTTTTGTATTTTTAGTAGAGATGGAGTTTCACTGTGTTAGCCAGGATGGTCTTGATCTCCTGACCTCGGGATCCACCTGCCGTCGCCTCCCAAAGTGTTAGGATTACAGGCGTGAGCCACCGCGCCCGGCCTCGCCTTCACCTTCTTAAGAAGGCAGTTGTAGTTATTAGGAGAAAGATTTTCCCTTCAACAATTTTTTTTTTTTTTTTTTAAACTTTCCTCTTCAAGGTGCTCCATGTCTGGGGCCTGAAGCCAAATTCTGCAGAGTGAGAGGCTACAGTGTACAGTCTGGGGCATTCTGCATTCCTTTGTAGTGATCAGCTCCAGTGGGACATAAAGCAGAACCTGTGGAAGGCTTTGGTTAGAATGCAGCTTCTTCAGAGTGCTTTCGGAGACGCACTCCAAAGTATGCTTTATAGAACAGTCATTCCTTGGTCTATCAATAGGTGTTGTGTTTAAAAAAAAAAAAAAAAAAAGCAAAAAGTTATTGACTAAAATTTGTGAAAAGCTTGGTCAACAAGCTTAAATAGGCTTCCTAATTACGAGATTTCACCACATCTTTAATATACTCGGGTGAATTGGGAACATTCAGGGGAGTAGTGTTGTAAACAGTGTTCACCAGATTGATTTGCAATTTCCCTGTCTGCCTTTTTACATGGACCGTCTCTTCAGATTGATATTTCACAAAATATAGATATGTACTGTAACCTTATAAACCTTACTTTCTTCCAATGCCATTATTTTGGGTGAGATATTTCTACCATTGCCATAGAAATTGTTTTTTCTAAAAAGGCAGCTTAGGCCGGGTGCAGTGGCTCTTGCCTGTAATCTTAGCACTTCAGGAGGCTGAGGCAGGAGGATTGCTTGAGCCCAGGAGTCTGAGACCAGCCTGGGCAACACAGGGAGACCGGGAGACTCTGTCTCTAATTTAAAAAAAAAAAAAGGCAGCTGGCAGTGATCCCCAGCCTTTTTGGGACCAGGGGCCAGTTTTTTTTTTTTTTTTTTTTTTTTTTTGAGACGGAGTCTGGCTCTGTCACCCAGGCTGGAGTGCAGTGGCCGGATCTCAGCTCACTGCAAGCTCCGCCTCCCGGGTTCCCTCCATTCTCCTGCCTCAGCCTCCCGAGTAGCTGGGACTACAGGCGCCCGCCACCTCGCCCGGCTAGTTTTTTGTATTTTTTAGTAGAGACGGGGTTTCACCGTGTTAGTCAGGATGGTCTCGATCTCCTGACCTCGTGATCCGCCCGTCTCGGCCTCCCAAAGTGCTGGGATTACAGGCTTGAGCCACTGCGCCCGGCCCAGGGGCCAGTTTTATGGAAAATAATTTTTCTCCTGGGGGTAGGTGGGATAGTTTCAGGATGAAACTGTTCTACCTCAAAGCAGCAGGCATTAGATTCTCATAAGGAGCACTCAATGTAGATCCCTCACATGCACAGTTCACAATAGGGTTTGTGTTCCTGTGAGAATCTGGTGCTACCACTGATCTGACAGGAGGCGGTGCTCAGGTGATAATGCTCACTTGCACTCTGTTCACTCCTGCTGTGTAACCCGGTTCCTAACTGGCCACAGACTGGTACTGGTCTGCAACCCAGAGGTTGGGGATCCCAGGGGTCCTAAAGTGGTCTTTTGCAGGTCAGGTTAAGGTAAGAGCCTGGTCGGTATCTGAACACAAAGATGGTTTATCTTCTTTAAATACTCTCTGTTCTGATGTAATCTATGGAGTTACAAAGCAGAATAACGATTACCTTTTGGGGAGGGGAGCAGGTAAAGACAAAAGGAGCATAAGGGAAGCTTCCGGGTATTGGTAATAATCAGTTTCTTCATCTGGAGGCTGGATAGAGTCTTCCCTTGGTGAAAAATTTATGCCGAATGCTTTTGATTTGTGTACTTTTCTGTTTGTTATACTTCAATAAAGTTTGCTTTAAAAATATCCTTTGGGCCGGGCATGGTGGCTCATGTCTGTAATCCTAGCACTTTGGGAGACTGAGGTAGGTGGATCACAAGATCAAGAGATCGAGACCATCCTGGCCAACATGATGAAACCCGTTTCTACTAAAATTACAAAAATTACCTGGGCGTGGTGGTGCATGCCTATAGTTCCAGCTACTCTGGAGGCTGAGGCAGGAGAATTGCTTGAACCTGGGAGGCAGAGGTTGCAGTGAGCCGAGATTGTGCCACTGCACTCCAGCCTCATGACAGAGCGAGACTCCGTCTGAGAAAAAAAAAAAAAGAAAGTCTTTTTTTTTTTTTTTTTTTTTTTTTA
>NC_037674.1:16616216-16679397 GCF_003255815.1 Theropithecus gelada
TTTTTTTTTTTTTTTTTTTTTTTTTTTAATTGAGACAGAGTGTTGCTCTGTCAACCCAGGCTGGAGTGCAGTGGCCAGATCTCAGCTCACTGCAAGCTCTGCCTCCCGGGTTCACGCCATTCTCCTGCCTCAGCCTCCCGAGTAGCTGGGACTACAGGCGCCTGCCACCTTGCCCGGCTAGTTTTTTGTATTTTTTAGTAGAGACGGGGTTTCACCGTGTTAGCCAGGATGGTCTCGATCTCCTGACCTCGTGATCCGCCTGTCTCGGCCTCCCAAAGTGCTGGGATTACAGGCTTGAGCCACCGCGCCCGGCCAAAAGAAAGTCTTAAATACCTCCTCTTTATATTCTGAAATTTCATCTGTATATATCTTATTGTGAAGTATTCTTTATTATTCATTGTTCAGCATTAGGTGAACCTTCTTATACTAAAAATGGGTCCTTTAGCTGGGAAGTTTGCTTCTGTTCCTTTTTTTTTTTTTTTTTTTGTAAGAAACCTCACCTGGATTTTGTTCCTATTTTAAAATTTATTTATTCTCCTCCTCTTTATTATTTATTTATTTATTTTTGAGACGGAGTTTCGCTCTTATGGCCCAGGCTGGAGTGCAGTGGCGCGATCTCAGCTCACTGCAACCTCTGCCTCCCGGGTTCATTCGATTCTCCTGCCTCAGCTTCCCTAGTAGCTGGGATTATAGGCATGTGCCACCACGCCTGGCTAATTTTGTATATTTAATAGAGACAGGGTTTCTCCATATTGGTCAGACTGGTCTCAAACTCCTAACCTCAGGCGATCTGCCTGCCTTGTCCTCCCAAAGTGCTGGGATTACAGGCGTGAACCACTGCACCTGGCCATCTTATCCATTTAATTTAAAAATATGGATTAAATGCTTTAGCTAATGGAAATTTTTGTCATTTCAGTGTTAATAAATACGTTGTACCGTATGATTAACCTCTCATACTACTTAAATATGGAAAGCTGTGTTTTCTTTTTTTTTTTTTTTTGAGACAGAGTCTCAGTCTGTTTCCCAGGCTGGAGTGCAGTGGTGCTGTCTTGGCTGACTGCAACCTCTGCCTCCCTGGTTCAAGCAATTCTCTGCCTCGGCCTCCCGCGTAGCTGGGATTACAGGCACCCACCACCACGCCCATCTGATTTTTGTATTTTTAGTAGAGACGGGGTTTCATCATTTTGGCCAGGCTGGTCTTGAACTTCTGACCTCATGATCCACCCGCCTCCACCTCCCAAAGTGCTGGAATTACAGGCGTGAGCCACCATGCCCAGCCTAGAAAGCTGTGTTTTCTAATTGAATGTGTTTTCCAGTGGGTATGTCCTATTAACAGATTTTAATCTCCTCATTATGTACAAGTCAACGAAAGCAATAACCTGTGGGTGCTTGAGATAGAAGTTACCTGTGAGGCTGAATCTCTGTAAGAGAAGGCACTTGTGCAGTGAAGGCGAGCAGTGTAGAGGGATGGCATGTCTGGTTACTAACAGTCTCAAAACTCTGGTTTTTCTGAGCATCCCTATGCCCTTGAATGTCTGGAAAACCACTTCCCATTGGAAATTTGTTGGCCACAAAGAATGCCATTGTACATGGCTCTGTTCTCAGAATTGACTACTACCAGTGATACTGTCTTTTTCTCAAAAAATCTTCAAAGAAGGTTTTCCTAGGTATACCATGAGGCAGAACATAATGTTGGTATGTTTTTCAGTGAATCCACACAAATCTATTTTCAGATGGATCTTATGCTTGTGGTGTTTAGGTCACTTTGGAGTATTTATTTTTTTCTATTAGGTTTATGTTGATGGGCAAATTTGAGAAGCTAAGTTTTAGAGAAACTGCCCAGATCTCCATTCTACTATAAAGCAACCAGTAATAATAACTTGTTTGTATATTGTTTATTTAACAGTTGACAAATTATTTTTTATACTCTTTCTGTTTTGTTTTGTTTTTTTCTGTTTTGAAACAGGGTCTCACTCTGTCACCCAGGCTAGAAGGCAGTGATGTTATCATCGCTCCTTGCAACCTTGACCTTCTAGGCTCAAACAGTCCTCCCGCTTCAGCTTCCCAAGTAGCTGGGACTACAGGCACGTTCCACCATGCCCGGCTAATTTTTTGTTTTTTTTAATTTTTTAGAGATGTGGTCTTGCTCTGTTGCCCAGGCTGGTCTGGAACTGCTAGCCTTAAGCAGTTCTTCCGCCTTGGCCTCCAAAAGTGCTGGGATTATAGGCTGAGCTGCCATGTGCAGCCCTCTTTCTTTTTAACTTTAATACTTTTAGCAATATTCTCCTTGATCTGAGTGACTGGAACTACATTATGTATACAATCTAAATTCTAAGACTAGAGTTAGATAGTATTAAAGGACAGGTCCTTATTGACATCGGAGGGCCAAGTGTACACTTCCTTATTGAGACTGAATGAAGTTCAGGCTAGGTTGTGCATCACCACTTGATACTAGACTTGGTTTTTAAACTGCCTCTTCTCAGCTAAAGTTTCTTAAGCTTGTTAGACATTAAACTGAGGTATGTGGCCATGCAATTCAAATCAGCCTTAGTCTTACTTTAAAAGGGAGTAGTTATTGTTTCTTGACCTCTGTCAGACAAGAGGAGCTGCATTTTGATGATAGTGTAGACTTTGTATTACAGAACTAATTATGTAATAAAAGCTTTGTACATGTTTGTTGAATTAAATAATCAGGACCTCGGTAATTTTCTCTTTCATCATCTTAAGCAATCCAGTTATCTTATGAACAACTTCTTCTGGTTTATTCATTGATATAAAATTATTACCCTAAATGGTCAAGAAAAGACTAGAATCCAGGATGATTGTTCCAGAGCTTTGTGTTCAGTCCACCAGGTCAGTTTCTACCTGTGTCACCAAATGTGGTGGAGATGAGCTTGCTGAATTAATTAAGCACCATGTAAACGTTAAACCACAAGAAGAAAAGAGTGTGAAGTCTCCGGGGTACAGCAGGAGTATTTTATTATCTTCCGTCTTTGCTGGCTTATATTACAAAGAGGGTGGAGATATACATTTTATCTCTCTGCGAGTAAACTTCTTGAAGGCAGGAGTAAAATCTATTCAAGTTTATAATCTTTTTTTTTTTTAACTTTTTATCTGGAAATAATTTTAAACTTGAAGAAAAGTTACAAGAACAATACAAGATAACTTTTACTCTGATACCCAGATTCACCAGTTGTCACATACTTCACTGTTTATTTCCTATAAAAAGGACATTCTCAGATCGAACTCAAGAAAGTTACATTTTGAAACAGTACCGTTATGTAATATTCCGTATTTTATATAGTCCATGCTTCATTTTCACGTATTACCCGGTAATGTCCTTTATAGCAGGTGTTTTCCTAGTCCAGGATCATGTGTTGGGTTTTGTTGTATGTCTCTTTATCCCCCCTTGATCTGGAACAATCCTCTGCTTTTCTTTGTCCTCCATGACATTGATATTTTTGAAGACTACAGCACAGGTAAGTTGTAGACAGCTTTGTATTCTTGGCCCAGGAAACAACCAAAGAAAGTTTTTAAAAAGTACTTATTGAAAAACTTGGGGGCTAGGCGCGGTGGTTCACACCTATAATCCCAGGACTTTGGGAGGCTGAGGCAGGTGGATCACCTGAGGTCAGGAGTTCAAGACCAGCCTTGCCAACATGGTGAAACCCCACCTCTACTAAAAATACAAAAATTACCCAGGTGTGGTGGCGCCCACCTGTAATGCCAGCTACGTGGGAGACTGAAGCAGTAGAATCGCTTGAACCCAGGAGGCAGAGGTTGCAGTGAGTGGAGAGATCATGCCACTGCACTCCAGCCTGGGCAACAAGAGCAAAACTCCGTCTCAAAAAAAAAAAAAAGAAAAATCTTGGGGAGGGTAACTTTCATTGAAAAGGTTCAGTATTAGGGCTGGGCACTGTGGCTCACGCCTGTAATCCCACCCAGCACTTTGGGAGGCCAAGGCCGGCAGATCACCTGAGGTCAGGAGTTCAAGACCAGCCTGGCCAACATGGTGAAACTGCGTCTCTACTAAATGTACAAAAAACTAGCCAGGTGTGATCTCAGGTGCCTGTAATCCCAGCTACTTGGGAGACTGAGGCAGGAAAATTGCTTGAACCTGGGAAGTGGAGGTGGCAACGAGCCAAGACCGTGCTGTTGCATTCCAGCTTGGGTGACTGAGCAAGACTCTGTCTCAAAAAAAAGTTCAATATAGGAAAGAAATGTGGTTTTTAGAAAAATAACACTTTGACTCAGACTTAGATTTAAATCACAGTTCTGCTACTTAGGAGTAGTGTGGCTTTGGGTAAGTTACTTTATCTTCCTGACTCTCAATTTCCTCAGCTCTAAAAGGGTATACATAAAACATGGGCATGAAGAAATGAGATAATGTATGTAAACAGTTAGAGCAGCACATGATGTGTATGCAATGAATGGTAGCTGATAATATTTGCTTTGGTATAACCTCACCTGAGTCATGTGAGGATGACTGCTCATGTCATGTTTGAGGGTTAAATACTTCTGTAGTCCTAGTCCACAGAAAATGGAAATGGAGAAAAAGCCAGAGTCAGAACAAGGAATCAATTGGTTGTCACATTCTTTCCTTGCATGTAAATAGCACCTAAGAATTCCTTGCATTTTGTAAGTGCCTAAAAATCTTAACAAGGATATGGAGACCCCTCTAAGTGTTTGTCCCCATATTCAAGTTCTGCAGTATTTGATACTTTCCATTTGCTGTTCACTTTCCAAACTTAATAACTAGGTACGAAATGCTAATGTTCAAGGAATCATTTACTAAGGGACAGATTAGTATTTGTCCATCATTTGGCTTATTGACGTAACCTGTGTGCTGAATTCACTGGAATGTGGCAAAGTCAAATCTGGCTCCTTCCACTACTGAGTTGTTGCAAGAAACACTTGGCAGCTATTAAAGTGCTATTCTTTGCAGTTATTTGGTATAATTTGCCGCAGAAGTAAATTCCAGGAGGTAATATTCTTGCTAGGTTACACTCCTGACTTAGGGAGTTCATGCTAAGGGCAATGATCTCTATCTAACTCAAGGTGATTCTCTTGGCAGCCGGGAAGATTTCCAGAGGATTCCAGAACTTGCCATCAACCCATTGGGGGACCGGATCATCAATGCCTTCTTTCCAGAGGGGTGAGTCAGTACAGTTGTTGGACTTCCTTCCTGAGGTTATCACAACCTAAATTATTTGCTAATCTGGAATAGTGATATTGATTGTGCCATCTCAGACTGTGATACCCCCTGATTATATTGGGCATTTCTAATTTTGTCATTTCTAGAATATCTCTTCTATTCTACCCTCCTGTGTGTTTTAAACTTCAAATTGATATATGAGCCTATCTTCAAAATTCTGTCTTTATGCTTATCATTGATATAAAACTAGACTTTTAAAAAATGTTTATTTGGAAGTAATTTCAAATTTACAAGAAAGTTGCAAAAGTTAAAAGTAATTCAAAGAATACTTGTATATCTATTGCCCTGATGCATCTATTGTTATATTGTTAACATTTTGCCTCATTTGTGTGCTGTCTCTCTTAGTAGCAACCCATTAAAATATAATGCAAGCCACACACATAGTTTTACATTTTCTAGTAACCACATTTCTCTACTAAAAAAATACAAAAAACTAGCCGGGCGAGGTGGCGGGCGCCTGTAGTCCCAGCTACTCGGGAGGCTGAGGCAGGAGAATGGCGTAAACCCGGGAGGTGGAGCTTGCAGTGAGCTGAGATCCGGCCACTGCACTCCAGTCTGGGCGACAGAGCGAGACTCCGTCTCAAAAAAAAAAAAAAAAAAAAAAAAAGTAAAAATAAGTTGGCCGGGCGTGGTGGCTCACGCCTGTAATCCCAGCACTTTGGGAGGCCAAGGCAGGCGGATCACAAGGTCAGGAGATCGAGACCATCCTGGCTAACATGGTGAAACCTCGTCTCTACTAAAAATACAAAAAATTAGCCAGGTGTAGTGGTGGGCGCCTGTAGTCCCAGCTACTCAGGAGGCTGAGGCAGGAGAATAGCGTGAACCTGGGAGGCGGAGCTTGCAGTGAGCTGAGATGGTGCCACTGCCCTCTAGCCTGGGTGACGGAGCAAGACTACGTCTCAAAAAAAAAAAAAAAAAAAAGGTAAAAATAAGTTAACTTTGGTAATATATATTTTATTTAATATATTAAAAATATTATTTCAGGCCAGGTGTGGTAGCTCACGCCTGTAATGCCAGCACTTTGGGAGGCCGAGGCAGGCAGATCACGAGGTCAGGAGATCGAGACCATCCTGGCTAACATGGTGAAACCCCGTCTCTACTAAAAATACAAAAAATTAGCCGGGCATGGTGGCGGGCACTTGTAGTCCCAACTACTCAGGAGGCTGAGGCAGGAGAATGGCGTGAACCTGGGAGGCAGAGCTTGCAGTAAGCCGAGATCGCGCCGCTGCACTCCAGCCTGGGCGACAGAGTGAGACTCTGTCTCAAAAAAATATATATATGTATATATACACATACAATTTCAATATATAATCAATATTAAAAATAACTGAGATACTTTACTTTTTTTGTTTTGTTTTGTTTTTGTTTTGAGACAGAGTCTTGCTCGGTGCCCACGTTGGAGTGCAGTGGTGCCATCTCGGCTCACTGCCACCTCCGCCTCCCAGGTTCAAGCGATTCTCCAGCCTCAGCCTCCAAGGTAGCTGAGATTACAGCCTCATGCCACCATACCCGGCTAATTTTTGTATTTTTAGTAGAGACAGGGTTTCACCATGTTGGCCAGGCTGGTCTTGAGCTCCTGACCTCAGGTGATCAGCCTGCCTCAGCCTCCCAAAGTGCTGGGATTACTGGCGTGAGCCGCCACGCCCAGCCTACATTTTTTCATAGTAAATTTTTGAAATCCAGCGTGTAATTTACACTTAAACACATATCAGGTCAGACTGACCATGTTTCCAGTGCACATAACCAGATGTGACAAGTGACTGCAATATTGAACAGCGCAGCTTATGTACCCGTGCTTGCTCTACAGACCCTCTCTTGCAGACACTTTTTCCCTCTCTCTTTCCCCCTCTTTCTACCTACACATACTGTATGTGTGCGTGTATATACATACATACATGCATGTACGTACATACATACACATATATACATGTAGGTATATACACATATATACTTATGTAATTTTTTTGTGTATGCGTGTTCACATAATTGTATTTCTGAAGTATTTCAGGGTAAGTTGCATAGTTATGAGGCTTTACCTCTGAATGCACCAGTGTGTGTTTGCTAAGAATAGGGACATTCTTTTACATATCCATAGTATAGTTTCTACTTCAGTAAACTTACATTGATACAATCCTCTTATCTAATCTATTACTCTGTTGTATTAACATATTATCTAGTTTATTCTAATTTATATTCATATTCCAATTTTGTCATCTAATAATCTGTTTTCTAGCACTTCCCCACCTCCGGTACAGGATCTAGTCTGGGTCAGTTGTCATGTCTCTTTAGCCTCCTTTAATCTGGAACATTTCCCCAGCCTTTATTTTACTTTTGTGATACTGAATAAACATATAGTTCTCATAACACACACACTTTGTAAAGTAGATTGTTTTTAATGTGGGGTTTTCTAGTGTGAAACTAGTCTTTTGATATGCTTCACTACCTAATACGCTGCTTTCAGAGTAGTGAGTAAATATTTACTGATTCGATTAGGTGCCTTTTCATCAATAAAGCTTACATATAAGCTTGTTTTAAGTAATTTCCTAAACAATCTATTCCTAGTTCATATGGATAGTCTATGACCTACAGGACTTCAAAATATTATATGGGTGCCAGTTTTTAATGAGACTGTCAATGAGGATACTGTCAGATAAAATGCCTGGAGGAAATTTTAGAACTCTAAATTGAGAGCAAAGGAATTTGCTAGTTGAGAGGGTTGGGCATTCAGTAAATGTGAGTGAAAGTCAGAAGGCGAATGAGGTCGGGCAGTTAGTTCCTGTAAAGACGGGAATCAAATCATGTTGACTACAAGGAATCTTATGCCCTCCTTCATTTTTCGCTTTCTCTCTCCTTGAACTGCCCTGTTTGTTTCAGGTGTGGTTTGTATGCTGAATTCTTCCTTTTTTCTGCTTCCTCTTTTACCCCTGCAAAGCATTGAACCCTATCCAGAGATAACTTTCACAGCTATGCTTTGTATCCAAACCTTTTGCAATGAAAAGTAAACCCAGGAGAGTCACTTTGCCAACTTTTTTTCAGAATTCTTTAGTCACCATTGATTACTTGAAGAAGCAGCTTGTGGGAAGCTGTTTTGTAAAGCTAAACTACATTTGCTGTGACTACAGTATCACCTGTCATTCTGTCCACGAATCTACTGCTAAGGAAATGGGACAGAGTGCATATGAGGAAGTGGAGGGCTGTACTGGGCTGCACTGCTTGGCTCTTAGCAAGCTGTGACTGCTTCTTGCGCTAATCATATAGATGTATTTGGCTTCTGGGTTTTTCTTTCTTCCCTAGGCATATGCACATGGGGGCTTTTTTTTTTTTTTAAAGAGTGAGATTTGAAAGTGGACTATGTGTATTTAATTCCCTTTTACCCAGAAACTTTATGCTAGCAATAATCATTAATGTGTTTTTTCTAGCATATGATTTAAATTTTACTCCACGTTACTTGATTCCTCAGATCTGACATTTTTTACCAGATCCTGGTCCATCAGCAGTATAGATACATTGAAGAACCAAAAGGTCATTCTTATTTTTGCTTTGTTTTGTTTTGTTTGTTTTTTTGAGACGGAGTCTCCCTCTATCGCCCAGGCTGGCGTGCAGTGGCGTGATCTTGGCTCACTGCAACCTCTGCCTCCTGGGTTCAAGCGATTCTTCTGCCTCAGCCTCGCCAAGTAGCTGGGACTACAGGCGCACACCACCATGCCCGGCTAAGTAGAGACGAGGTTTCACCATGTAGACCAGGCTGGTCTCAAACTCTTGACCTCAGGTGATCCGCCTGCCTCGGCCTCCCAAAGTGCTGGGATTACAGGCATGAGCCACCGCGCCCAGCCAAGGTCATTCTTTTGAGTGCAGATGGCACACAGGCTAGCCTTTGAACTCTGCCTTTAGAAGGCCTTATAAACTGAGTGTCTATAGAGCACAGAAGAGACGCTACATACCTCAGCTGTTTGGTGGGTTACAGAGTGGGTTTTTTTTTAGGTAACCACAGGAACCAGGCCATCTGCCTTAGATAAATAAATGATATTATGTCACATGGGGCATTCTTTTTTAATATTAAAGAACATTCTTCATTCAAATTTTGAGAATTATTTCTTACAGGGTAGTTGATTAGCCTGTGGCACAATAAAAAGATTTTCTCTAAGCTTAAGTACCAAGAAGGCTTTATACACAAGAAGTCTAGGTCTTTCAAATCTTTTTTTTTTTTTTTTTTGAGACGGAGTCTCACCCTGTCGCCCAGGCTGGAGTGCAGTGGTGTGATCTGGGCTCACTGCAAGCTCTGCCTCCTGGGTTCACGCCATTCTTCTGCCTCAGCCTCCCGAGTAGCTGGGACTACAGGCGCCCGCCACCACGCCCAGTTAATTTTTTGTATTTTTAGTAGAGGCAGGGTTTCACTGTGTTAGTCAGGATGGTCTCCTGACCTTGTGATCCACCCGCCTCGGCCTCCCAAAGTGCTGGAATTACAGGCGTGAGCCACCACGCCCGGCAAAATCATTCTTTTTTGAGACAGAATCTCCCTCTGTCACCCAGGCTGGAGTGTAGTGGTGCAATCTTGTCTCATTGCAACCTCCGTCTCTGGTTCAAGCAATTCTTGTGCCTCAGGCTCTTGAGTAGTTGGGATTATAGGCCCCAGCTAATTTTTGTGTTTTTAGTAGAGACGGGGTTTCACCATGTTGGCCAGGCTGGTCTTGAACTCCTGACTTCAGGTGATCCACCCTCTGTGGCCTCTCAGAGTGCTGGGATTATAGACGTGAGCCACTGTGCCCTGCCTAAAAGATTATTTAGAGAAAAAATATCCAATTATGAGGGAAAAATAAAATCATAATGTGTCCACAGAATTATGCATATGTTTTAAATGTTTCAAAGTATTTATATTGATTGGAGAAATGCTTAAAAGTTAAAAGAAGGCAGGATACTAAATTACATAATACAGTTATCTAAAAAGCATAGAAAAGTTACTAGAAGAAAATGCATTCATATATATATGGGGGAGTCTTGCACCGTCACCCAGGCTGGAGTATAGTGGCACAGTCTCGGCTCACGCAACCTCTGCCCCCTGTGTTCAAGTGATTCTCCCACCTCAGCCTCCCAAATAACTGGGAGTATAAGCGTGAGCCACGGCGCCTGGCTGACTGATTGATTGGTTGATTGATTCCCTCTTTCCTTCCTTCCTTCTTTCCTTCCTTCCTTCCTTCCTTCCCTCCCTCCCTCCCTCCCTCTCTCCTTCCCTCCCTTCCTTTTCTTTTCCTTTTCCTTCCTTTTTCTTTCCCTTTCCTTTCCTTTCCTTTTCTTTCTTTTTTTTTTTTTTTTTGACATAGTCTTGCTCTGTCACCCAGGCTGGAGTGCAGTGGTGCAGTCTTGGCTCACTGCAGCCTCTGCCTCCCAGTTTCAAGTGATTCTCCTGCTTCACCCTCCCGAGTAGCTGGGATTAGAGGCACCCACTACCACGCCCAGCTAATTTTTTTGTATTTTTAGTAGAGACAGGGTTTTACCATGTTGGCCAGGCTGGTCTCAACTTCTGGCCTCAAGTGATCTGCCTGCCTCAGCCTCCCAAAGTGTTAGGATTACAGGCGTGAGGCACTGTGCCCAGCCAGAAAATATATTTATATTAACTATGGTTGTAATTGGTAGAACTTGGATCAGTGTTTTTCTATCTACTTCTCTTTTTTCCACATTTTCAAAGATATTTTTGCTTTTATAATTAAATAAACTTGGCCAGGCATGGTGGCTCACGCCTGTAATCCTAGTACTTTGGGAGGCCGAGATCACGAGGCAGATCACGAGATCAGGAGATCGAGACTATCCTGGCTAACATGGTGAAACCCCATCTCTACTAAAAATACAAAAAATTAGGTTGGGCACACACCTGTAATCCCAGCACTTTGAGAGGCCGAGGTGGGCGGATCACCTGAGGTCGGGAGTTCGAGACTAGCCTGACCAACATGGAGAAACCATGTCTCTACTAAAAATACAAAATTAGCCAAACGTGGTGACGCATGCCTGTAATCCCAGCTACTCGCAAGGCTGAGGTAGGAGAATTGCTTGAACCAGGGAGGCGGAGGTTGCAGTGAGCTGAGATCGTGCCATTGCATTCCAACCTGGGCAACAAGAGCGAAACTCCTTCTCAAAAAAAAAAGAAAAAGAAAAAAAAAATTGGCCAGGCGTGTTGGCATGCACCTGTAGTCCCAGCTAACTCGGGAGGCTAAGGCAGGAGAATTGCTTGAATCCGGGAGGCAGAGATGAGCTGAGATAGTGCCACTGCAGTCCAGTCTGGGCGACAGAGTGAGACTCTGTCTCGAAATAAATAAATAAATATATAAATAAATACATAAATTAAAAATTAAATAAACTTTATTTTAAAAGCAGCCTTTCCATAATGTGCCTTAATTTTAAAATATCCCTTGGTATACATTACTGCAGGGGAGATGTGGGAGGTGGTTGAGGAGTCACTGGGTTGAAATGACTTAACAGAGTTCAAAGCAAAGAGTTCAAGTTTTGGCTCTCTTGTATGGTGCTGGCACTACTCTACATTCGTTTTTTGGAAAAGAGATGCAAGTAAATTCAATAGATAACTGTAACCCTGGTAAGTCCTGTTACCTAACTCTGGTTAAATCATTTATCAAGTGGGAGTAGTAGTGGGAGTAATAGCACCTGCCTTACAAGGTTGGGGTGAGGCTTAAATGATATGGTACTGTGAGCCCCGAAGTACCGTGCACATGGAAAGAAACCTCATTAAATGAACTTTCAGGCTACCGTAGCTAAAGCTTTTGCCAGTATATTTAATTTGTAAGAAATAATCACCGTGATTGACTTGGTGTTCTGTTTGGTATATTTCACAATCAGAGAGGACCAGGTAAACTTCCGTGGATTCATGCGAACTTTGGCTCATTTCCGCCCCATTGAGGATAATGAAAAGAGCAAAGATGTGAATGGACCCGAACCACTCAACAGCCGAAGCAACAAACTGCACTGTAAGGAGCTAAAGTCTTCTGGCTTAAAATACTTGCTTTTCATTTCTTAAAAGTCATGTATGTACTCACTCATTATTTGAACAAGCATTTACAAGAGCATACTGGTTAAGACCTCAGACTCTGGAGCTAAACTGGCCAAGATTAAATACTAGTCTACTCTTTTTTGGCCGTGTGACTTTGGGCAAGGCACTTAACCTCTTTGGGCTTCACTTTTCTCTTCTGTCAAATAGGATTCTAAGGGGTTCCGCACTGGATTGTTGTGAGGATTAAATGAGTTAATAAATGTCAAGTGCTTCAAATAGTGCCTGGCATATACTAGGTACTTAATAAGTGTTACCTGGTATCATTGTAATTCATTGAGCACCTACTATGAGTAGGTGTGGAGGTGTGCCAGGCACTGTGTTAAGTGCTAGCGTGGCAATAGTGAACAAGATCCAGGCCCCACCTTTAAGGAATAATGACAATCCTCAACTCATCTTAGAATTTGATAGACACTGGATATGACTTAAGTAGTGGGGGACAGCTGGATATAGTGCAAGATTTAATTTTTATACCCATGTCTCATGCCCCTTTTCCTTTAATACTTGTTTGCTTTCCCTTCTGCCCTTACTGGTTCATGTATAATATTGCCCAATTCCTTACAACACTTCTCCAGGAAAATGAAATTAAAGTTCTCTTTTTATTCAATACAAGTTGAAATTGCAGTTGTATTAAAACTGACTGAAGGCTGAGCGCAGTGACTCATGCCTGTAATCCCAGCACTTTGGGAGGCCAAAGTAGGTGGATCACTTGAGCCCAGGAGTTTGAGACCAGCCTGGGCAACATGGTGAAACACTGTCTCTAATAAAAATACAAAAATTAGCCAGGTGTGGTGGCATGCACCTGTGGTCCCAGGTACTTGGGAGGCTGAGGTGGGAGAATTGCTTGAGCCTGAGAGGTCGAGACTGCAGTGAACCATGATGGCACCACTGCACTTCAAGCTAGGTGACAGAAACTCTGTCTCAACAAAGAAAAGAAAACAAAACAAAATCTTCCAAATAGCAGTAGTGGATTTGGGCGTTACTTGGTGTCTTAGGATGCCTTTAGCTGACTCAGCTGGCTTAAACAATAAGGAAATATATTAGCTCACTTTACAAGTCAGGTTAGGCCAGCAGGAGGGTTGATTCTGTTTCAAGCACTAGGGATTTTTCTCTTTACTCCGCCATCCTCATAGTCTGTTTTATCCTAAGGTATTTTGGTCACATGACAGCTCTCAGTTGTTAACAGGGCTTTTTTTTTTTTCTTGTTCACATCTGGCAGTAGAGGAAGAGAGATATATATAGAGAGAGATCGAGACTGAAATTGAGCAACACTCCTCCCAAGCATGGAATGTAAGTCCTTCCCCTCACTTTGATAAGTCAGTTTAGATCAGGAGAGTGCCGAGTGCCGAGGAGACTAGGCTAATGAGATTCCCCTCCTGATGCTGTGGTTGGGGTTCTGCTAGGGAAGAAGGTTGGAATGCCACAGAAATGGCAAACTTCAGGATGAGATAGAATAATAACACAGTGCTATGTAGGTTATGCTTGGTTTTATTTTGTTTTTGCTTAATTTTTTGAGATAGGGTCTCACTCTGTCACCCAGGCTGAGTGCAGTGGTGTGATCACGGTTCACTATGGCCTTGACTTTCCTGGCTCAAGTGATCCTTTTGCCTCAGCCTCTCAAGTTGCTGGGACCACAGGCGTGTGCCCTACACCCAGCTAATTTTTTATTTTCTAATTTTTTCTAGGGATAGGGTCTCACTATGTTGTCCAGACTGGTCTCGAAATCTTGGACACGAGCAATCATCCCACCTTGGCCTCCTGAAGTGCTGGGATTACAGGCATGAGCCTCCATACCCAGCCTGTTTTTTTTCATTACATACTTTAGTCTTGGCTGTAGGATTAACTTTTATAGGAAACTAAAAATTAATTAGAATTCTGTTGCAGTCTAGGTGTAGGGATCACATTCATGTAATTAGACCAGTAAAACCAAAGCTATTCTAAGGCCAAAGAAAAGACTAGAAGAGTCCAAGAAGTCCTCAGTTTCTATCTAAATGTGTTGCTTCTCTTTGAAGTTCCCACAGGGCTATATAAGCTGTAGGATGGTGCCTCTTATTGTAGACTGAGAGCAATTGAATGTCATATATCTAGCAACACATTTGCCACTGAGACACATTTACCTTCGAGAAAGGGGATGTGGGCTGGGTGCGGTGGCTCACTCCTGTAATCCCAGCACTTTGGGAGGCTGAGGCAGGCGGATCACCTGAGGTCAGGAGTTCGAGACAAGCCTGGCCAACATAGTGAAACCCCATTTCTACAAAAATACAAAAAAAAATTAGCCAGGCATGATGATGGGTGCCTGTAATCCCAGCTACTCAGGAGGCTGAGGCGAGAGAATTGCTTGAACCCAGGAGGCGGAGGCTGCAGTGAGCCAAGATTGTGCCATTGCACTCCTGCCGGGGTGATAGAGCAAGACTCTGTCTCAAAAAAAAAAAGAAAGGGTATGTGTTACTTAGAAATGTGAGTTTACAGGCCAGGCGTGATGGCTCATGCCTGTAATCCCAGCACTTTGGGAGGCCAAGGCGGGTGGATCACTTGAGATCAGGAATTCAAGACCAGTCTGGGCAACATGGTGAAACCCCGTCTCTACTAAAAATACAAAAAATTAGCCGGGCGTGGTGGCGGGCGCCTGTAATCCCAGTTACTCGGGAGGCTGAGACAGGAGAATGGTTTGATCCTGGGGGGCGGAGGTTGCAGTGAGCTGAGATTGCACCACCACTGTCCAGCCTGGGCAACAGAGCAAGACTCCATCTCAAAAAAAAAAAAAAAAAAAAGAAATGTGGGTTTACAGAGGAGTGGAACCAAATTTTATTATGGGTTATCCTTTGCATAGAATACTGTCTTCAGGGACTCTGAGAACACACTTTGTCCTATTTCTTTTTTATGCCACAATGAGAGAATTTTAATCACAATCAGCAAGGCTCAACTATGCCCATGTAGGCACAGGCCCAAATACATATAGTGCCACTCTGCTCTTCTGTTTGTCTCCTAGAAGTGGTACCTTATTGCTTTCCTCTTTGAACTGGTGAGGGTATAATAACGCTTTGTGTAGGCCAGGCGCAGTGGCTCATGCCTGTAATCCCAGCACTTTGGGAGGCTGAGGCGGGTGGATTACCTGAGGTCAGGAGTTCGAGACCAGCCTGACCAACATGGTGAAACCATGTCTCTTCTAAAAATACAAAATTAGCCAGGCATGGTGGCGCATGCCTGTAATCCCAGCTACTTGGGAGGCTGAGGCAGGAGAATTGCTTGAACCTGGGAGGCAGATATTACTGTGAGCCAAGATCACGCTATTGCACTCCAGACTGGGCAATAAGAGCAAAACTCCATCTCAAATAATAATAATAATAATAATAATGCTTTGTGTAAAAGATACAGCCCTATGTACAGGTGGATAGTGTTAAAAAAAAAAAAAAGTGAAAAGTATAATTCATCTTAGAATGCCCAGGGCATGGTAAGTAAGAGAGAATTCTAGAGGTTTACAGGTTTTCCTTCCCACATTCTAATTGTCTTCTTAAATGGTTTAAGTTTTTATAAAACATAATGATGTGGAAAGTAGAGTCTACATTAGAATATTTTTTTGGGTGTTGAGGAGTATAGGTGGAGTAGAGCTTGGGAGAGTAGCCAGGAAGAAATAGCAGCATTATTCATAGAATCCAAAAGGTAGAAGCAATCCTAGTATCCATCGACAGATCAATGGATAAATAAAATGTTGGGTACACATACAATGGAATATTAGTCTGTATTAAAATAGAAAATTCTGAGGCCAGGCTCAGTGGCTCACGCCTGTAATCCCAACACTTTGGGAGGCCGAGGCGGTTGGATCATGAGATCAGGAGTTCGAGACCAGCCTGGCCAATATGGTGAAATCCCATCTCTACTAAAAATACAAAAATGAGCCTGGTGCGGTGGTGGATGTGTGTAATCCTAGCTACTTGGGAGGCTGAGGCAGGAGAATTGCTTGAACCCGGGAGGCGGAGGTTGCAGTGAGCTGAGATTATACCACTGCACTCTAACCTGGGTGACGGAGCAAGACTCCATCTCAAAAAAAAAGGAAATTCTGGCACATGGTACAACATGGATGAATCTTGAAGACATTTTGCTGAGTGAAATAAAGTGGATATAAAGGACAAATATTGTATGATTCCTCTTATGTGAGGTTTCCAGAGTGGTCATATTTGTAGAGACACAAAGTAGAACAGTGGTTGCCCAAGGCTGGGGGATGGTGGTGGTGATGGTAATGGAGTTATTGTTAAAAGGGTACATTTTCTGCTGGTGAAGATGCAGAAGTTATGGGGAGATGGATGGTGGTGATGCTTGCACAACAGTGTGAAAGTACTTAATGCCACAGAACTGTACCTCTAGAAAAGGTTTAAATGATAAGTTTTATGTATATTTTACCACAATTAAAAACAAAAAAGCAGCAGCTGGGAATGGTGAATGGTGGCTCATGCCTGTAATCCCAACACTTTGGGAGGACAAGGTGGGCGGATTGCCTGAGGTCAGGAGTTTGAGACCAGCCTGGCTAACATGGTGAAACCCTGTCTCTACTAAAAATACAAAAATTAGCTGGGCATGGTTGCACCTACCTGTAGTCCCAGCTACTCGGGAGGTTAAGACAGGGAAATTGCTTGAACCCAGAAGGCAGAGGTTTCAGTGAGCCAAGATCATGCCACTGCACTCCAGCCTGGGCGACAGAGCAAGACTCCGTCTCCCAAAAAGAAAAAAAAAAAAAAAAAAAAAGAAGCAATAGCATTGATTGAAGTAAAGGTAAAGGTTTGTAGCCTGGACAACAGAATGAGACCCAGTATCTACCAAAAAAAAAAAAAATTGAGCTGGGCATGGTGGCACACACCTGTATTCCTAGCTACTCAGTAGGCTGAGGCAGGAGGATCACTTGAGCCCAGAAGTTTGGGGCTGCAGTGAGCCATGATTGCACCACTGCACTCCAGCCTGGGCGACAGAGTTGAGACCCCATCTCTTAAAAAAAATAAAAAAATAAAATAAAAAAGGAAGGTAAAGGTTTGACTGAGATCATTCTTTTGGTTTTTCATTAAGCAAATGTTTGAGCACCTACTACATGCCAGGTACTATTTTAGGCCCAGGATACAGTGATGAATAAATCAGATATGGCCCTTGCTTTCTTAGAACTTACGATCTAATAAGAGAGACAGACTATAGAGAAGATGGGTGAATAAACAAGATTTATTGTGGCAAGGTCTGTGAAGGAAGTGAATACATGAGATGAGAAAGGCATGGGGAGATGTCACTACTTTAGAAAGAGTGGTCGGTGAAAACCTCTCTGAGGAGTTGAAATTTGAGCTAAAGGTCCCGGCACAGTGGCTCACTGCTATAATCCTAGCACTTTGGGAGACTGAGGCAGGAGGATTGCTTGAGCCCAGGTGTTCAAGACCAGCTGTCCGGGTGTGGTGGCTCACGCCTGTAATCCCAGGACTTTGGGAGACTTAGGCGGGTGGATCACAAGGTCAAGAGATCGAGACGATCCTGGCCAACATGGTGAAACCCCATCTCTACTAAAAATACAAAAATTAGCCAGGCGTGGTGGCGCGTGCCTTAATCCCAGCTCCTCAGGAGGCTGGGGCAGGAGAATTGCTTGAACCTGGGAGGCGGAGGTTGCAGTGAACCGAGATCATGCCACTGAACTCCAGACTGGGCAAAAGAGCAAGACTCCATCTCAAAAAAAATTGATTTATCTAGACAAAGACCTTGTACCTTTCACCAGCCTGGGCAACATAGTGAGACCCTAGCTCTACAAAAATTTTTAAAAATTAGCCAGGCGTGGTGTCTGTGGTTCCCACTACTCTGGAGGCTGAGGTGAGAGGATCCTTTGAGCCTGGGAGGTTCAGGCTGTAGTGAGTCATGATTGTGCTGCTGCATCCAGCCTGGGAGACAGAGCAGGACCCTGTCTGAAAAAATAAATAAATAAAAATAAAATTAATCAACCACATTAAACAGAACAGAAAAAATATATATATCAGAAGTCTCTCCTAGCTACTTCCTTTCTCTGGAATTCTGATACATACCTTACAAGGAGTAAATTAGATTTTAAAATTACTTTTATGTCATCTTTCAGTGGACTCACCCTTTTATTTTGGAGGGGAATGATACTTAAACCGGTAAATATTAATCCATGTTCTTATGCCTTTGTGCCTAATAATAGCTCTGCCTGGAATGGCCACGCCTTGGCACATTTCAGTTTGTCTTTCAGGGCCTTGTTCAAATGTTACCGCACCTTGATGTTTCCCCAGCTCCACCAGAAAGCCACGTCCGCCATACACTTTGTTCCCCCAACAGTTTGGATATGTTGTAGTGCTTAGGATGTAAGTAGGATGTATTCGAGAGAGTCGTGTATGTTGTTCTCCTCTACTAGATAGTGAGTTCCTAAGGACAGTCTAAATCCGTGGATCGTAATAGCTCTAGAGCAGTGGATTTGGGACTTTTAGGGTTTGCAGCACTCTGTTTAAGACCCACAATCTTAGTGGCATTCTTGAAGTGATTCAAAACCTAAAAACCACACTAAATTCAGTTGTGGGACAAGACATTCACATCCTCAGGCTGGCGATTTGTCACCACACCTATAAAATCACCCAGAGATAACACCCTATTCTGTTGGTAGCGCTTCAGCAACAGTGGCAGAAATCTAATGACTTTGCTTTTCTGATTTCTATCTCATGGACCTAAGCAAAGTTCTCCTATATCCTAGTTTCTAGAAGGCTTAAAGAGAAAGAAACATGATAAGGCCAGGAGACCATCTGAGCCATCATATTTACTTGAAACTCAATTTCTTTACCTGCGGGACTCCCCAGTGGTAGAGAATTACTTGAAATTCGAGACAGTTTTGCCCAGGAGGCTCTTTTCCCAAAGCAGTGCTTTGTGTGGGCAGCTCTCATGGTGCCTGTGTGGTGCCTGTTGTTGGTTCTCCCTGAGTGGTACCTGGTAGAACTGATGTTTGTGTGAGGTGACCTAACTTGCAGAACCACGTAAGGGGTGTGTTGGGGGGCTGTTTAACATTCTAGGTTAAGAAAAAGGACATTTGGCTTTCTTTTTATGAAGTTTTCTGATTTATTGGAAGAGGGAGCATACTTCATTTAACCTAAGAACTCATCAATTCTCAATTCTTCAGTGTTACAACTTTTTAAAAGCCCTATAAGTAATGGCAGTTGTTCTTGGAAAATTGATTAATTGGCTGTCAGTTTTCTGTCTAGTGTCTTATATATTTAGTGCCTTGAGAAGGGGCATCACACTACAGAATTTTGACTAACTTTATGTTTTTCCCTTACAGTTGCTTTTCGACTGTATGATTTGGATAAAGATGAAAAGATCTCCCGTGATGAGCTGTTACAGGTATGTCGGAGAGCTCCTGGAGAACTTGTGCTTGGACTCTGCCTGCTTATTATTATGGGCAGGACCTGTTCTTTAGTAAGCGTTTATTTAATACCTGCTATGTGCAGAGTCTTGTCCTGGTTATAAGGCAAAGGAGATGACCTGGGAAAACCTGAAATGGCTCATTATGTTTTCATAGACAGATGTCTCCACCATCTAAAAGCTAACTAGGCTGGGCATAGGGGCTCACGCCTGTAATCCCAACACTTTGGGATGCCAAGGCGGGGGGATCACCTGAGGTCAGGAATTCAAGAGCAGCCTGGCAATACAAAAAGTGAAGGGGTGGCCTGCCCCTCCACACCTGTGGGCGTTTCTTGTTAGGTGGGACTTGAGAAAAGAAATAAGACACAGAGACAAAGTATAGAGAAAGAAAAAGTGGGCCCCAGGGACCGGCGCTCAGCATACAGGGACCCACTCGTTACCATCTTAGAAAAAGGGAAGTGGCAGGATAATAGGATCATCGTAGGGAGAAGGTCAGCAGTAAGACATATGAATAAATCTCTCTGTGACGTGAATAAGTTTAAGGAAAAGTGCTGTGCCTTGATATGCATATGCAAACATCTCCATAAACTTTTTTAGTGCGTAAAGAGCAGCATTGTGCCAGCAAGTCCCACCTTTCGCCCTAAGGCGGTTTTCTCCTTTCTCAGTAAACAGAACATACAATCGAGTATTACACCGAGATGTTCCATTGCCCAGGGACGGGCAGGAGACTGATGCTTTTCTCTATCTCAGCTGCCAAGAGACCTTCTTTCCTCTTGTACTGGTCCTCCTCAGCACAGACCCTTCACGGGTGTCAGGCTGGGGGACGATCGGGTCTTTCCCATCCCACGAGGCCATATTTCAGACTATCACATGGGGAGAAACCTTGGACAATACCTAGCTTTCCTGGGCAGAGGTCCCTGCGACCTTTGGCAGTGTATGTGTCCCTGGGTACTTGAGATTAAGAGAATGGTGATGACTTTTCACAAGCATACTGCCTTCAGGCACTTGTTTAACAAAGCACACCCTGCACAGCCCAAAATCTGTCAAACTTTTAGTCACCACAGCACATGTCTCTTGCAAGGACAAGGTTGGGGGTAGGGTCACAGATTAACAGCATCTCAAATACAGAACAAAATGGAATCTCTTATGTCTACTTCTTTCTATATAGACACAGTAACAGTCTGATCTTTCTTTTCCCCACAAAAAGTAGCTGTCCATGGTGGTGGGTGCCTGTGATCCCAGCTACTCGGGAGGCTGAGGCAGTAGAATTGCTTGAACCCAGGAGGCGGAGGTTGCTGTGAGCTGAGATTGCGCCACTGCACTCCAGCCTGAGCGACAAGAGCGAAACTCTATCTCAAAAAAAAAAAAAAGTAAATAAATAAAAGCTAACTAAATGGCTTTTAGGTACTGACTGAGAGTTAAAATATACAACGTGGTTTACATCAGGTAATTCATTTATTGCCAAATCAGATTATTGGCAGCCAGGTAATTCTGATGATACTTAGTTAAATGCAGACATTTAGTCTGTCCTTAGGGTTGACTAAGAGTCAAGGAGCTGCTGCTGTGCTGGTGTACCCTGAGCCAACTGCCCACTGTTCTTTGTTGCTCCAAGGGATAATTCCCTGTTTTCCTACTAGCAGTGACTGGCATTTCATCCTAGGATGAAATTAGTCAGGGCAGATTCAGGAGCAACCCAACGTATTCTTACATTTCTATGAGCAAAAAACAAAACAGTCTGCAGGTCAGTGTTAGCGTCCCTTGCTTTTGAGTTGGGAATTTCTTCAGCGAGAAGAGTTTATTTTCTTGAAAGTTGCTACATATGGTTTTCTGAGTTCTGAAGAAAAAAGACAGTGGCAGTCACTCTGTAGTTGCATGTGTTTATTCTCTGACCCAGATCTGACCTCAGGTGATCCACCCACCTCGGCCTCTCAAAGTGCTGGGATTACAGGTGTGAGCCACCACGCCTGGCCCTTGTTTTCTTAATATGATTCCTGTGAAAGTATTGGTTGAACTTTTGGAGGTTATTATCTTGATTGTGAGGACAGTGCCATGGGCGGGTACATATGTTAAACCTTATCCAATTGTACATATTACTTTTTTTTTTTTTTTTTTGTATTTTTAGTAGAGACAGGATTTCATCATATTGGCCAGGCTGGTCTCGAACTCCTGACCTCAAGTAATCCACCCACCTCAGCCTCCCAAAATGCTGGGAGTATAAGCATGAACCATCATGCCTGGCCCCAACTGTCCATTTTAAATATGTACATTTTATTGTATATTATTTATACTTCAATAAAGATACTCTACTCCCCAACTCATTTTATGAGGCTAGCATAACTTTTGCCTGACAATCATTTTTTTTTTTTTTTGAGACAGAGTCTCACTTTGTTGCCCGGGCTGGAGTGCAATGTCACCATCTCAGTTTACTGCAACCTCCGCCACCCAGGTTCAAGCAATTCTCGTGCCTTAGCCTCCTGAGTAACTGGGATTACAGACATGCTCCACCATGCCTGGCTAATTTTTGTGTTTTTAGTAGAGACGGGGTTTCGCCACGTTGGCCAGGCTGGTCTTGAACTCTTGGGCTCAAGCAGTCCACCCACCTCAGCCTCCCAAAGTGCTGGGATTACAGGCATACCCGGCCACACCTGACAATCTTATAAAAGACAGTATAAGAAACGAAAATTAGGGGCCGGGCATGGTGGCTCATGCCTTTAATCTGAGCACTTTGGGAGGCCGAGGCAGGTGGATCACAAGGTCAGGAGATTGAGACCATCCTGGCTAACATGGTGAAACCCCATCTCCCCTGTCTCTACTAAAAATACAAAAAATTAGCCGGGCATTGTGGCGGGCGCCTGTAGTCACAGTTACTCGGGAGGCTGAGGCAGGAGAATAGCATGAACCCAGGAGGCAGAGCTTGCAGTGAGCCGAGATTGTGCCACTGCACTCCAACCTGGGTGACAGAGCAAGACTCTGTCTCAAAAAAAAAGAAAAGAAAATTATAGCTCAATCTCTTTTATGCAAATAGTTGTAAAAATCCCAAACAAAATATTAACACACTGAATCCAGCAATATATAATATAATATAATATATTATAGCCAAGGATATATTATAGCCAAGGTGCAATTGTACTAGAAATTCAAAGTCGGTTTAACATTAGAAAATCAACCAATATATTTCACCCACACCAACACTTTAAAGAAGAAAAATTGAGTGGTCTTTTCCATAGAAAAATGTAATGGATAAAATCATCATCCATTTATTTTATTTTATTTACTTATTTATCTTTTTTTTTTTGAGATGGCGTTTCGCTCTGTCACCCGGGCTGGAGAGCAGTGGCGCGATCTTAGCTCAGTGCAACATCTGCCTCCCGGGTTCAAGCAATTCTCCTGACTCAGCCTCCCATGCAGCTGGGATTATAGGCACGCACCACCACGCGCTGTTAATTTTGTATTTTTAGTAGAGATGGGGTTTCACCATGTTGGTCCAGGGTGGTCTCGATCTCCTGACTTCAGATGATCCACCTGCCTCGGCCTCCCAAAGTGTGTGAGCCAGCTTGCCTGGCCTCACCATCCATTCATGATTAAAAAAAAAAAAGTCTTAGAAAACCAGAAGTAGAGGGAACCTTTCTTAAATCAATAAAGCGTATATATAAAAACCTTCACCAAACATTAAAAATAATAGTAGGCTGCGTGCTTTGTTTCACCCCTGTAATTCCAGCTACTCGGGAGGCTGAAGTAGGAGAATCATTTGAACCTAGGAGGAGGAGGTTGCAGTGAGCCGAGATCGGGCCACTGCTCTCCAGCCTTGGCAACAGAGCAAAACTCTGTCTTAACAATAATAATAATAATTCACTATTAAACTTCTTTTTTTTTATTTTTTTGAGACAGAGTCTTGCCCTGTCACCCAGGCTGGAGTGCAGTGGTGCGATCTCAGCTCACTGCAACCTCCACCTGGGTTCAAGCGATTCTCTTGCCTCAGCCTCCCGAGTAGCTGGGACTATAGGCACCTACCACCACGCCTGACTATCTTTTGTATTTTTAGTAGAGACAGAGTTTCACCATGATGGCCAGTCTGGTCTTAAATTCCTGACCTTGTGATCAGCCCACCTCAGCCTCCCAAAGTGCTGGGATTACAGGCGTGAGCCACCGCACCCGGCCTGAAGAACTTTGACTGGAACAATAAGTGGTGGCATGGACAGGCGGAGGGAGCACTGGGCTGGGGATGGAGGCCTGGGCAGATAGCTCATGCCACTGCTTCCTGGGACCCGAGTCAAGCCACCTCTGGGCCGTCATGTCCTCATTAACAGATCGGATGAGATGACCTTTTTTTTTTCTTTTTTGAGACAGTCTCACTACATTGCCCAGGCTGGCTTGAACACTTGGGCTCAAGTGATTCTCTGGCCTTAGCCTTCCAAGTAGGTGGGACCAGTAGCTGGGACGACATACATGTGTCATTTGCACCTGGTGAAATGATGTTAAAGACACCATCACTTCTATCCCCACCCTCCGACTCACACTATAGATAACCATACATAATCCAATTTTATAATTCTACAAATAAAACACCTCAAAATATTTGGTCTGGGATCTGAAGAAGCTGCTGTTTGAGGTTGGATTCATCTGCTTGGCCACACACAGGGAATATGGCAAATGAGTTGTCTATTGATTATCTTTGCTAGCATTCTCTTTTTTTTTTTTTTTTTTTTTGAGATGGAGTCTCGCTCTGTTGCCCGGGCTAGAGTGCAGTGGCATGATCTCAGCTCACTGCAACCTCCTCCTCCCGGGTTCAAGTGATTTCTCCTGCCAAGGCACACACTACCATGCCCGGCTAATTTTTGTATTCTTAGTAGAGATGGGTTTCACCATGTTCTTCAGGCTGGTCTCGAACTCCTGACCTCGTGATCTGCCTGCCTCGGCTTCCCAAAGTCCTGGGATTACAGGCATGAGCCAATGCACCCGGTGCATTGTCTCTTTTTATTAATCCTTCTATTTGTGTACATTTGTACCTAAAATGTACAACTTCCAATTTTCTTTTTTTTTCTTTTTTTTGAGAGGGAGTGTCTCTCTTGTCGCCCAGGCTGGAATGCAGTGGCGTAATCTCGGCTCACTGCAACCTCCACCTTCTGGGTTCAAGCGATTCTGCCTCAGCCTCGCAAGTAGCTGGGATTACAGGTGCCCACCACCATGCCTAGCTAATTTTTGTATTTGTAGTAGAGATGGGGTTTCACCATGTTGGCCAGGGCTGGTCTCGAACTCCTGATCTCAGATGATCCACCCACCTCGGCCTCCCAAAGTGCTGGGATTACAGGCGTGAGCCACCACCCCCGACCACAACTTCCAATTTTCAACAATTAGTTTATTTAAAAAATAATCAGTTTGGATACAAATCAGTATTTCAGCTTTTTTTCTTTTTAGAAAATCATGTAATTTACTATTGATGGATTGATTGATTGACTGATAGGGTCTCTCTCTGCTGCCTAGTCTGGAATGCAGCGACTATTCACAGGCATGATCATAGCACACTGCAGCCTTGAACTCCTGGGCTCAGACCATCCTCCTGCCTCAGCCTCCCGAGTAGCTGGAACTATAGGCATGCGCTACCACACCCGGCTTGTAATTTTGCTCTTGTTGCCCAGGCTGGAATGCAGTGGTGCAATTTCAGCTCACTGCAACCTCTGCCTCCCGGGTTCAAGTGATTATCATGCATCAGCCTCCCGAGTAGCTGGGATTACTGGTATGTACCACCACACCCAGCTAATTTTGTATTTTTAGTAGAGACAGGGTTTCTCCACCATGCCCGGCCCATGAAATCGATTTTTAAAAAGCAAATTACAGGCCGGGCGCGGTGGCTCAAGCCTGTAATCCCAGCACTTTGGGAGGCCGAGGCGGGTGGATCACGAGGTTAGGAGATCGAGACCATCCTGGCTAACATGGTGAAACCCCGTCTCTACTAAAAATACAAAAAACTAGCCGGGCGTGGTGGCGGGCGCCTGTAGTCCCAGCTACTCGGAGGCTGAGGCGGGAGAATGGCGTGAACCCGGGAGGTGGAGCTTGCAGTGAGCCGAGATCGCGCCACTGCACTCCAGCCTGGGCGACAGAGCGAGACTCCGTCTCAAAAAAAAAATAAAATAAAAAAATAAAAAGCAAATTACAGGCCGGGCGCAGCGGCTCACGCCTGTAATCCAGCACTTTGGGAGGCCAAAGCAGGCAGATCACCTGAGGTCGGGAGTTCGAGACCAGCCTGACCAATGTGGCAAAACCCCGTCTCTACTAAAAATGCAAAAATTAGCCAGGCATGGTGATGGGCACCTGTAATCCCAACTACTCGAGAGGCTGAGGCAGGAGAATCACTTGAACCTGGAAGGTGGAGGTTGCGGTGAGCCGAGATCATGACATTGCATTCCAGCCTTGGCAATAGAGCAAGACTCCATCTCAAAAAAAAAAAAAAAAAACTCATGAGATTGTAGAAGGAAGTAAAGGAGTAAAGGAGTGGAGGAAAGGAAGCCTGTGAACCACTGGACTAGAGGCCCTTTCCTTCCTGTGGAAAAGCTCAGTTCTTACCATCTGAAGACAGAGGTGGCTGACTGCAGTAATAATATAAGGAGTCAGAAAGGTACCCTGTCCCCCATTTTATATTGCCTAAGAACCAGCCTTTCCATATTGCCTGACAGTCAAATTGTTAAAGTTGCTTATTTTGTTTAAGGAAGCAATTTTCAAAGTATGTTCACACCCTAAAGATGTTAATAGAATTCCCAGGGGCCCGAGGATTGGTTAAGTTTAAGACAGATTTAGTGAAACAGTGTTAAATTCTCTTACTCAATTCTCACAACCCTTTAATTGTGCTTGTTATTTTTCTCAGAGGGGGATTTAGCATTTAACTCTTTAAGGATCTTTGTGTTTTCTTGGGCCATACTTTAGGAGCAGCTGGCTTAGTGCAGCACCTCAAAGACAACTACATTTGGGTGGGATTTCAGAAAGCCCCACCAAACTGATTTAAATCAATAAGGAACTAGTTAGGCTCACGCAACAAGAATGTTTGGGACAGACTGTCCACGCTGGTACAGTACCTCACTGATGTCCAGGAATCAGGCTTATTCTGTGTTCTTAGCCTGGCATCCATAACTCGTATTACTCACCTCATGGCTCCAGGGTGGCTGCAGTGCCACCAGACAGCATACCTGTATTCTGGGTAAGAAGAATGAGGAAGGGCAAAATGCAAAGGACTCTCCCTTAGTCTTTGTCTTCTTATCCAGTCACCTAGATAAATTCTGCTTACATCATTGCCTGGATGAGAAGATAAGGGTTTCAGCCTTTTAGCTGTTATTTAGTCACATGATGGTAAAGATGGGGATACGTTCTGAGACATGCAATGTTAGGCAATTTTGTAGTTGTAGGAACATCATAGAATGTACTTACATGAACCTAGATGATATAGCCTACTATACATCTAGGCTATATGGTGTAGCCTATTGTTCCTAGACTACAAACCCATACAGCATGTTACTATTCGGACTACTATATGCAGTTGTAACAAAATGGTAAGTATTTGTGTATCTAAACATATCTGTGGCTGGGCATGGTGGCTCACGCCTATAATCTCAGCACTTTGGGAGGTGGCAGAGGGAGAATTGCTTGAGCCCAGGAGTTGAAGGCCTGCCTGGGCAACACAGTGAGACCTCATTGCTACAAAAAATTTTGAAAAATTAGCCAGGCGACTGGGTGCAGTGGCTCAGACCTGTAGTCTCAGCACTTTGGGAAGCAGAGGCGGGCAAATCATGAGGTCAGGAGTTCGAGACCAGCCTGGCCAATATGGTGAAACCCTGTCTCTACTAAAAATACAAAAATTAGCTGGATGTGGTGGCACATCCCTGTAATCCCAGCTACTCAGGAGGCTGAGGCAGGAGAATCGCTTGAACCTGGGAGGTGGAGGTTGCAGTGAGCCGGGATCATGCCATTGCATTCCAGCCTGGGCAACAAGAGTGAAACTCCGCCTCAGGGGGAAAATAAAATTAGGCATGGTTGCATGCACCTGTAGTGTAGTACCAGTTACTTGGGAGGCTGAGGTGAGAGGATCACTTGAGCATGGGAGGTGAGGCTGCAGTGAGCCACATTCGCACTCCAGCACTCCAGTTTGGGCAACAGAGTGAGATCCTGTCTCAAAAAAAAAAAACAAAAACATATATATCTAAACATGGAAAAGGTACAGTAAAAATAGGGTACTGTAATCTTTTTTTAAGATTGTTTTGGCTAGGCGTGGTGGCTCACGCCTGTAATCCCAGCACTTTGGGAGGCCGAGGTGGGCGAATCACGAGGTCAGGAGATTGAGACCATCCTGGCTAACACAGTGAAACCCCTTCTCTACTAAAAATACAAAAAATTAGCCGGGCGTGGTGCCGGGCACCTGTAATGCCAGCTATTTGGGAGGCTGAGGCAGGAGAATGGCGTGAACCCAGGAGGCAGAGCTTGCAGTGAGCTGAGATCGCACCACTGCCCTCCAGCCTGGGCGACAGAGCAAGACTCCGTCTCAAAAAAAAAAAATTAACTTTTAGGTTTAGGGCTACACATGCAGGCTAGTTATATAGGTCAACTCTTGTCATGGGGGTTTGATGTACAGAATATTTCGCCACCCAGGTACTAAGCATAGTACCCAATAGTTATTTTTTTCTGTTTCTCACCTCCCACTCCGCCCTCTGGTAGGCCCCAGTGTCTGTTGTTTCCCTTTTTGTGTCCATGTGTTCTCATCAAAATACAGTATTATAATCTTACAGCACCACCATTATATATGTGGTCGGTCATTAACCAAAACATTATTATGCAGTGCATGACTGTATTTGAGGGCATCAAAGGAAAAGGGGGATGGTGATAGCTTTATTTTTAATCTCAATAGTCCCTCTGATTCCCAAGACCCTTGTAATTCCTGGCTCTTGGTCTTCTAGGTGCTACGCATGATGGTCGGAGTAAATATCTCAGATGAGCAGCTGGGCAGCATCGCAGACAGGACCATTCAGGAGGCTGATCAGGATGGGGACAGTGCCATATCTTTCACAGAATTTGTTAAGGTTGGTCACTTACCTCTTTGTTTGAAAAAGTGACGTTTTACTGCACAGGAGGAAGTGGGGAGAACATTACTCAGATAAGAGCTTGGGAGTGTTGTGACATTCATAACCTTCATAACTGTTACTGGTTTTCTCCCCCAGGTTTTGGAGAAGGTGGATGTAGAACAGAAAATGAGCATCCGATTTCTTCACTAAAGGAGACCAAACTGTTCCTTGCAGTCTAGTATTTAAGAACTGGAACTTGAAAGTCCTCCTTCCACCAACTCCACCTCCACCCCCTCATTCCCCTTCTCCCAAAGTACTACTGCTGTTGCATGACAACCCCAAATATGTTCTGTCAACACAAACCTGCCTTTGGTGTATAAACAGGGCATTACAGAATGGTACACCCTATCTATTTCTGTTCAGTATCCATTCACTAGTTCTTCGTTTATAAATATCTTCCCTATTCTGCCGCTGAATGCCACACATCCATCCAGTCTGAGAAAGTGAGAGAGGCAATCATGCCAAGAACAAGCCAGCAAAGCTCTTTCACCAGGTGTAGACTGTAGCCCTGCTGCCTTCCCTCCAGCGAGTCTGCCAGCATGCTTTATCCTTTTTATATGTTCTTTGCTTCCTACTTGTGTGTCATCCAACATACTGTTCACTTACTCTGGCAGTCTTTCTGCCTTTCATTAAGCCTCAAAATCTCCTCTGTTCTACTTGCACCACAAGCTATGCCCTATATATGTATTTCTGACTTGGCAGGATAGTTCAGGGGTCTGGCAGTTTTTATTTACCTTCATTATTAAATGGGCCTCTGGGATGTTGCCTCTCCAGGAGCTTTTTGGTAACCAACATTTCTCTCAAAGTATGAGACCATCCTCTGCACTCTGCTCTGTCATCAAAGGCTGCTAGGTGGAGATACCCTTTTTGAAAGGTGGCCTTGGTGAGAGGTATGGAGTCAAGTCTTCTAGGCTGCTTGCCCACATCACTCTACCTCTGGCCTCTGATTCTCAACTTTGTACCTATGTGGCTCCTCTTGTTAGTGCAATGTTGACTGTTAAAAAAAAAACAGCAGTATGCTTACAGGTTTGCTTAGTTTGGGGACACTGTAACTACCAGAATGGCTGCTCTGACAATATGCCTAGGGACTTTCTCATGGCTTTTATTAACAAGGAGGCTGGGCACCCTATAAAGCCTCATGCATTCACACCTTTGCAGCATGGTTTATGCCTCAGTGTTATGTGCACTGCAATGTTTTCCACTTCACATTTCCAAGTAGAAAGATTAGTGTTACGGAAGTGCCTAATATCCCAGTCCAAATTTATTTATTTATTTATTTATTTTTTGAGACAGAGTCTTGCTCTGTCGCCCAGGCTGGAGTGCAATGGTGTGATCTCCGCTCACTGCAACCTCAGCCTCCTGGGTTTAAGCGATTCTCCTGCCTCAGCCTCCCAAGTAGCTGGGATTACAGGCACGCACCACCATGCCCGGCTAATTGTTTGTATATTTAGTGGAGACAGGGTTTCACCATGTTGGCCAGGCTGGTCTTGAACTCCTGACCTCGTGATCCACCCGCCTCAGCCTCCCAAAGTGCTGGGATTATAGACGTGAGCCACCGCGCCTGGCCCCAGTCCAAAATATTTAAAGATTGCTTCCTTAGTGTCTTGAAGTTTTGCACAAATTTTTTTTTGAGACGGAGTCTCACTCTGTTGCCCAGGCTGGAGTGCAGTGGCATGATCTTGGCTCACTGCAACCTCTGCCTCCTGGGTTCAAGCAATTCTCCCGCCTCAGCCTCCCAAGTAGCTGGGTTTACAGACGTGGCCACCATTCCTGGGTTATTTTTGCATTTTTAGTAGAGACGGAGTTTCACCATGTTGACCAGGTTGGTCTTGAACTCCTGATCTCAGGTGATCCTCCGACCTCGGCCTCCCAAAGTGCTGGGATTACAGGCATGAACCACCACGCTCAGTCACAAAATTCTTTATGAATTTTACACTTGGCAAATGTTAATGATGAAAGCCATAGTCTGCTCCTAATACATGTCCAAAGCATTGACTATTTATCATTAGCTGCCTGGTTACATTAGCTCCCTAGCTCCTTGTATAGACCACTGCTAATCCCTTAGAAACAAGAGGTCTGGCACTAGTAGCACAACCTAAGGTGGCATTACAGGTCTTTGAGCAAGCCACAGTCAAACTTTTCTGCCAAAGTCAGTAGACTTCAGTGTATCAGGCTGCTGCTATCCTAATGTATGTGTCTATTTATCCACACATCTGCCCTTGGCTGACTTTCTCTGACTCATTGCTTGCTTGCTTGTTTCCTTGCTTTGGAAAACTATTGAAGATGTGTAGGTTATTCTTTAGGAAGGGGATTGCTACAAAAATACCACTGCAAAAGGGTGGAAAAGGGTGGAGAACAGGGGAGTAGCCTGGCTGGATGGCTCAAATATAAATGAATGAGGAATTCTTTATGAGTATCAGTCACACTTTGTGATCAAGTGATGTAATATAGGAATTAGTGTAAAAGGGAAGAATGTCTGATACTGATCTATTAGGTACTTTAGAGGCTTCTTGACTGGCATAAAGTTCCTAAGGTTATAGCTTTTCCCCCCTTTTGGCTGTATAGCAAAGTGTTTTAATCCAAGGTTGTGCCTTACTGTTCCATTAAAATTGTATCTTCGATCCATCAATAAATACTTGTGGTTGAAACAAAATAACTTTTGTCCATTTTACAAGAATTTTATGTAACTTAGTCCCTTCAAGTTTGAAATCACAGTGTCTCCCTAACTCAAGTTTATGTCTGTACTGTCAGCTGCAGTCTACTCTGCTGCTGCCTGGACATATGAAGTGGAAGCATTCTTCGAGGGGCCAGCACTTTTGGCCTCTAGACACAGTTTTGTCAGCTGTGGCCACTTCCCATTCATTCCAGCTAAGATGCAATTTCTGTGCTTGACTCCCCAACTCCTTAAATGTAGAAAAAGCCTAAAAATCCAGTATCTGTCTATTCCTTGTGAAGTTGCCCACCTCCTCATTCATGTGCAGCTTCAGTGGTGACATACTCTGCTTTTACATGGCTTTTTCTTTTTTTTTTTTTTTTTTTTTTGAGACGGAGTCTTTGTCACCCAAGCTGGAGTGCAGTGGCGCGATCTCAGCTCACTGCAAGCTCTGCCTCCTGGGTTACACCATTCTCCTGCCTCAGCCTCCCGAGTATCTGGGACTACAGGCGCCCACTACCATGCCCGGCTAATTTTTTGTATTTTTAGTAGAGATTGGGTTTCACCATGTTAGCCAGGATGGTCTCGATCTCCTGACCTCGTGATCCGCCTGCCTCGGCCTCCCAAAGTGCTGGGATTACAGGCGTGAGCCCCCGCACCTGGCCAGCTTTTTCTTTTTGTTTTTTGAGATTGAGTCTCACTCTTGCCCAGGCTGGAGTGCGATGGCACAGTCTTGGCTCACTGCAACCTCCACCTCCTAGGTTCAAGCAATTCTCCTGCCTCAGCCTCCTGAGTAGCTGGGACTACAGGCACGTGCCACCACACCTGGCTAATTTTTGTATTTTTGGTAGAGATGGTGTTTCACCATGTTGGCCAGGCTGGTCTCCTGACATCAGTTGATTCACCTGCCTCGGCCTCCCAAAGTGCTGGGATTACAGGCATGCGCCACTGCACCAGGCCAGGAATCTGCATTTCTATGAATCCACCCAGATGACAGCCCGCTTGGTGTTTGGCAAGCACGGTACGCTGGGCCCCGCTTGTCATAACCCCGAAGAGGAGCCACCCCATATATACCCTTCTTGTCGTCTCACGCGTCCTTGTGAAGAGACCACCAAACAGGCTTTGTGTGAGCAACAAGGCTGTTTATTTCACCTGGGTGCAGGCGGGCTGAGTCCCAAAAGAGAGTCAGCAAAGGGTGGTGGATTATCATTAATTCTTACAGGTTTTGGGATACCCGGTGGAGCTAGGAGCAATGTTTTGCCGGCAGGGGGTGGATCTCACAAAGTACATTCTCAAGGGTGGGGAGAATTACCAAGAACCTTCTTAAGGGTGGGGAGATTACAAAGTACATTGATCAGTTAGGGTGGGGCAGAAATCACAATGGTGGAATGTCATCAGTTAAGGCTATTTTCACTTTTGTGGACCTTCAGTTGCTTCAGGCCATCTGGATGTATAGGTGCAGGTCACAGGGGATATGATGGCTTAGCTTGGGCTCAGAGGCGTGACACCTGCCCCTCTGGGAAATGGTGCAGAAGAAAGGATGTCCTACAGTTGGGTGTAGCAAACAACAAAACTGCCAGTTATAACAGGTTTCCTCTATGCAGGAGGGCCCTCAGAAAAGTGACAAATCCTTCTCTCCTGTATTGACCAAAGCTGTAAACAGGAGGACAACGTTTGAACCCTCTAAGAGTCAAAGACAGAGACAAACTGGAACCATTACATTTTTTCTCCAGGTGTTGTGTTACCCCAGAATTAAAAGCCTGGGCACGGTGGCTCATGCCTGTAATCCCAGCACTTCGGGAGACCCAGGTGGGTGGATCACCTGAGGTCAGGAGTTCGAGACCAGTCTGGTCAACATAGTGAACTCTCGTCTCTACTAAAAATACAAAAATTAGCCCGGCGTGGTGGCATGCGCCTGTAGTCCCAGCTACTTGAGGGGCTGAGGCAGGAAAATCGTTTAAACCCGGGAGGCGGAGGTTGCCGTGAGACAAGATCGTGCCACTGCACTCCAGCCTGGGCGACAGAGACTCTGTATTAAAACAAAAAAAAACAAAAAAACAAAAATCAAAAACAAAACCCTCGGGCCTAAGAATAAAATTATTAGTACTACAGTTTAACCTAACAGTGGCTTAAAATAGTCACGCAGCCTAGCCACACTATCTTACCACGTGGTACAGCTTCTACGCGGAAATTTTACATTCTTAATAAATGAATTACAAAAGCATTTACCGTGTTACCTCGATTCTGGGACCCAATCCGACTAAAAAGGGATCGAAAGAGTGCGGCGAGAGCTATTGATTGACGTGCATTCCAGCCAACCTACGACACAAGGAGAGCGCGCGCGAGCAGGACGATATCCAATCATCACTCAGCTGCAGCAGCGGAGGCGGGGCTTGTGGGAACGGCCCACCGCAGGGTTGGCTGACTTGAGAAGCTGCGAAGATGGCGGAGTAAGGCGTGCCGCTGTAAACTGGCCTTTGGGCCGGGGGCGGGTAGCCCCCGGGAGGCCGAGTGCATCTGTTGGACCGTGCAAGGTGAGCCGAGAAGGCCAGTGACGGGGGGACGAGCAGGCGCCGAGGAGGTGGTGTGGCCCAGCCGGGAAGGGTACGGAAGCGCGCAGGAGCCTGTGAGTTGCGGGCAGCCGGCCTCGGCCTCGGCTGGGCGGGGGTTCCAACCTCGGCGGCTCCGGGGCGGCCGGCACCTGCCTTCTGGGTGTGTCGCACGGCCCACTCCTCAGCCCGCCTCGGTCCTTCCCAGTGCCATGCCTTTAGCCACCTTTGTGCTTTCTGCTTGCACCCCCACGGTGCTGTATCTGGCAGCCGCTGCTTCTGCCATCGCTTTATTTTTCGAAGAATATCTTTGTTTTATTGATTTACTTATACTCCTCGCCTTAGGACTTCGTGCCCCCTCTTTTCCCGTCTGCGGTATCAGTTGAGGCCTGTTGTGGCTCTGAGTATTTTGTGTCCCCAGCTCGTTGACCTTGAGACTTGTAACAGGTTCCCCTTGGGAATTGCATTCGCGTGTGTTTATCGCGGACATCCTGGTGCAACCTTTACTAAATCCGTTGGCTCCCACTCCCACCTCCCAAACTTTTATGATCTGAGTAAGCGGTTCTGGCACTGATGTCCTCATAACCTTCTAATGGCGCATGAATTTTGGCTGATGGCAGGATTTTGATAGAATTCACCGTTTTTGGTTTCCGACCCAGAAGTACAGGAGTTCAGTGTACACTATTGTTTTTATAGAGACAGAATGATAGGTTAATGTTATTAGAACGTAGTTTGTGTAAAGCGGTGGGGTTGCACAGTGTCAACACCGTGAGGCATTTAGTATTCGGTTCTCTTGACTAAACGGGTTGTCTCTTTTTGTGATTTGGATTGTTGTAGCCCCTCATCCGGTCTCAGTTAAATTCTAGGAAAGTTCCTGTTACTAGGTTTCTAAATTGGTGTGGCCTGTTTAAAACTGGCACATCAGTTCAGTTCCGATGGACACACCATTAGACAAATGAATGTTTTTGGGTATGCGCTTTGTTGGCCTTGGATTTACTAGAGCTGAAAAATAACACAGAAGGACTTCTATATGAGACCTTTTTTTATCGCTTTTGTTAGTTTATTTTTTGTTTTTTTGTCTTTGTCTCATCCAGGAGAAGAAAAAAAAGAGATCGGCCAGAGGAAAGGAACTAACCAAACATTCTTCCTCCCTACCTTACAGAGGGGAGTGGTCATCTACACTAAAGCAAAGTGTCACGCGCATCCCTGTGAAGAGACCACCAAACAGGCTTTGTGTGAGTAATAAAGCTGTTTATTTCACCTGGGTGCAGGCAGACTGAGTCCGAAAAAGGAGTCAGCAAAGGGAGTTAGGGGTGGGCAGTTCTATAGGATTTGGGTAGGTTAGTGGAAAATTACAGAAAGGGGGGGTGGGGTCTTGGGGGGAGGGGGGGGGGGGGGTCACAAGGGGCTCAGTGGGGGAGCTTCTGAGCCAGGAGATAGAATTTCACAAGGTAATGTCATCAGGGAAGGCGGGAATCCAACATTTTCACTTCTTTTGTGATTCTTCAGTTGCTTCAGACCATCTGGATGTATACATGCAGGCTTGGGCTCAGAGGCCTGACACAAAGGTCTTAAGTAGGGGTTCATAAACTACTGGAAATTTTATGCACAATTACACATTTTTGTGGGAAGGAGAAGATCCATAGTATAAGATTCTCAAAAAGGACAGTGTTCCATAAAAGCTTGAGAATCACTGCTCCAAGACTAGACATCTTTTTAAAATTAATGCCAGTGCAGGTAGAGAGTAACTGCTTTCTTATTATTCCTTTTGAATAGTTTATGATATTGATTTTTTTTTTAACAATAGCTTGTTTGTTTAATATTGCACACTGAAATTACTAGCACCAGTGAGGGCTATATCCTTAATGTTCTTTTTATTTTTAGGTTCCTTACCACAGGAAGAAAATTTTCCTTGACCTTTAGGTGCTTTTATATTCATCTCAAAAACAAAATTCTGAACTCAGGACTTGGCAAGTAAGTAATTGTGGGCTAATCGTTCCAAATACTGTTTAAGCAGCATGAAAACAGGTACATAGAAGTGGAACAATAAGCCGTTAGCTTCAACAGAAGATGAACATGAAAAATGACTATAAGCTATTGAAATTTAAGTTAAATATTTTATTTTTCAACAAAAACATATTAAATAAAAAGGAGTAATCTTGATCATTTGCTCAAACTACCAATAATTTTTACTGTCTAAAGAAAAAACACATATTTAATTAGATTGAAGGAAATCAAATGATTAAAAAAATAGGCCTGGCCCGGTGGCTCAAGCCTATAATCCCAGCATTTTGGGAGGCCGATGTGGGCAGATCACTTGAGGTCAGGAGTTTGAGACCAGCCTGGCCAACATGGGGGAACCCCATCTCTACAAAAAATAAGCAGGTGTGGTGGCATACGCCTGAAATCCCAGCTACTTGGGAGGCTGAGGCAGGAGAATTGCTTGAACTTGGGAGGCAGAGGCTGAAGTGAGCTGAGATTGCGCCCCTGCCTGCGCTTCAGCCTGGGGGACAGAGACAGACTCCATCTCAAACAAAAATACAATTAAAAAAAATATATTACTGGGTGGTTTTATTTAAACAAATTTTGTGTATATTTCAGGTATACAACATGATGTTATGGGATACATATAGATAGTAAAAAGGTTTCTACAGTGAAGTAAATTAACATCCATTGTCTCACATAGTTATTCTTTTGTTTTTGTGGCAACAGCTAAAATCTCATTTAGCATGGATCCTGTTTACAGTACAATTTTATTACCTATAGTTGTCATGTTGTACATTAGATCGTTAGACTTGTTCAGCCTACGTAACTGTTCCTTTGTATCCTCTGACTTATATCTCTTCCTTTACTAACTCCCTCATCACTGTTTTGTTCTCTAACTCTGTATATTTGATATTTTTTAAAATTCACATGTAAATGAGATTGTGCAATATTTTTCTTTCTGTACTCCTGACTCATCTATGCTGTGACAAAAAAAAAAAAACTTCCATACTGTTTTCCATAGTGGCTGTTCCGATCTACATTCCCACGAACAGTCAATAATCTTTTTTTCTTTTTCTTTTTTTTTTTTTGAGACAGAGTCTTGCTCTGTCAGCACTTGCTCTGCATCTCTGGCTGGAGTGCAGTGGTGCTATCTCGGTTCACTGCAGCCTTTGCCTCCCTAATTCAAGCGATTCTTTTGCCTCAGCCTCCCAGGTAGCCAGGGTTACAGGTGTGCACCACCACGCCTGGCTAATTTTTGTATTTTTTTAGTAGAGACAGGATTTCACCATGTTGGCCAGGCTGGTCTCAAACTCCTGGCTTCATCCCAGCATGCTGGGATTACAGGCGTATGCCACTGCACCTGGCCAAGAGCTCATTCTTTTTTAGGGCTGAGTAACATATTCCGTCATATATATGCACTGTAGTTTCTACGGTTTATCCATTCATCCATTGATGGACAGTTAGGTTGTTTCCGTATTTTGGCTGTTGTGAATAATGTTCCACTGAACATAGGAGTGCAGACATCTTTATGAGGTGGTGATTTCATGTCTTTTGGTTATATGCCCAGCAGAGGGAGTGCTGGGTTATGTGGTGGTTCCATTTTTAATTTCTTTAGAAACTTCCCAGCTGGGCGCGGTGGCTCATGCCTGTAATCCCAGCTACTCAGGAGGCTGTGGCAGGAGAATCGCTCGAACTTGGGAGGCGGAAGTTGCCATGAGCCGAGATCACGCCACTGCACTCCAGCCAGGGCTACGGACTGAGGCTCCATCTCAAAAAAAAAAAAAAAAAAAACTTCCATACTATTTTCCATAGTGGCTGTTCCGATCTACATTCCCACGAACAGTGAATAATAATTCACTTTTCTCTTAAACCAGGCAAATTTTAGAATGAGTTTATTTATTTATTTATTTATTTATTTTGAGACACTTTTGCTCTTGTCGCCCAGGCTGGAGTGCAATGGTGCAATCTCGGCTCACTGCATCCTCTGCCTCCCGGGTTCAAGCGATTCTCCTGCCTCAGCCTCCTGAGTAGCTGGGATTACAGGCGCCCGCCACCACACCCGGCTAATTTTTATATTTTTAGTAGAGATGGGGTTTCACCATATTCAGCAGGCTCGTCTTGAACTCCCGACCTTGTGATCCACCCACCTTGGCCTCCCAAAATGCTGAGATTGGAGGTGTGAACCACCACGCCTGGCCAGTATGTCCTTTCTTAATTGACAGTGACATTATATCTGCAAAATAGGCTTCACACCTGCTGTGTTAGTTTTAGTTTCCTAGGCCTGATGTAATAAAGCACCACAAACTGGGTAGCTTAAAATAACAGAAATTGTTTCATAGTTCTAAATAAAGGTCAGATGTCTAAAACCAAAGTGTTGGCAGGGCCATCCATCTGAATGCACTAAAAAAAATTTCCAATCCTTCTAACTTCTTGTGGTTCCTTAACTTGTGGCAGCATAACTCCAATCTTCACATGAAGTTCTTCCCGTTTGTGTATCTGAATCCTAATATAAGGACACCAGTCATACTGGATTGGTGTCCATCCTGCTCTGTTATGACCTCATCTTAGCTGCTGACTCTATTACCTGCAATGACTCTATTACCAAATAAAGTCACAGTATGAGGTACTAGGGGCTAGGACTTTTAACATGCGAATATTGGGAGGACACAGTTCAACCCATTAATGCCTACTTGTACCTTGATTATTTATATGAAACCATTCAGTGTGCAACTGCTTTGAGGATTGAAACCTTGTATGTAGCCGGGCGCGGTGGCTCAAGCCTGTAATCCCAGCACTTTGGGAGGCCGAGACGGGCGGATCACAAGGTCAGGAGATCGAGACCATCCTGGCGAACACGGTGAAACCCCGTCTCTACTAAAAAATACAAAAAACTAGCCGGGCGAGGTGGCGGGCGCCTGTGGTCCCAGCTACTCGGGAGGCTGAGGCAGGAGAATGGCGTAAGCCCCGGAGGCGGAGCTTGCAGTGAGCCGAGATCACGCCACTGCACTCCAGTCCAGCCTGGGCGACAGAGCGAGACTCCGTCTCAAAAAAAAAAAAAAAAAAAAAAAAAAGAAACCTTGTATGTAGTACCAGCTACTCTGGAAACTGAAGTAGTAGGATTGTTTGAGGCCAGAAGTTCAAGGCTGCAGTACGCTGATTGTGCCTGTGAGTAGCCACTGCACCCCAGCTTGGGCAGCATCAGAATTATAGAGACAGAAAGTAGAATGATGGTCGCCAGGGGCTGCAGGAAGGGCAGTGAGAGGGAATTACTGTGTAATATGTACAAGGTTTCAGTTTGGGAAGAAGAAATGAGTCCTGGAGATGGATTATGGTGATGATTGCACAGCAGCATGAATGTACTTAATACTACTGAATTGTATACTCGAAAGGGTTAATATGGTAAATTTTATGTGTATTTTATCACAATAAAAACATTGAAAAATAAAACAACCTTTGTATGTATATGTATATGTGTGTGTATATATGATATATATGATTGATTTTACATATATATATATATATATCAGTAGTAAGAACGGGAATAAAAACTGATGAGGCAAAATGCCCTTTAGAGTGAGGAAGGCCTTACCACTTGGGTTTACAAGTTTAAGTTCAAGTAGATGATAATAGAAACTTGACATTGGTATAGCACAATATTTATAGTAATCTAAATACCCATCTGTAGGCTGGGTGTGTTAGCTCACACCTGTAATCCCAGCACTTTGGGATGCCAAGGCGGGTGGGTTCCTTCAGGTCAGGAGTTCGAGATGAGCCTGGCCAACATGGTGAAACCGTGTCTCTACTAAAAATACAAAAATTAGCCGGGCATAGTGGCGCTTGCCTGTAGTCTCAGCTACTCTGGAGGCTGAAGCAGGATAATTGCTTGAACCTGGGAGGTAGAGGTTGCAGTGAGCTGAGATTGCACCACTGCACTCCAACCTGGGCGACAGAGCAACACTGTCTCTGGGAAAAAATATATATATATGTGTGTATGTATAATTTACATATATAATATATATTTATGTTTTTTTATATAATATGTTTATAAAATTTATATGGTGTAGAGAACTGATGTAAATAAAGTACATCAAAGGTAGTACTTTACTTACAAAGTGGTACTTTGTTCTGAAGTGGAATGATCTCTAAGATACATTAACAGAAAAAGCAAGGTACAGAACAATATATAGTGTGCTTTCATTTGTGGGAAATGTCTCTAGAGATGTTGTGTAGCCATAGAATATTCCTAAAAGGATGTGCAAGAAACACTGTTTACCCTATTTTACCTTATCTCTTGCATATATTTATTCAAATAAGTAATTTAGAATTTTCAAAGGAAGCGCTGAATAAATATTTGATAAATGAAAACAAATTTTTGCTCAGGCAACATTTTACATTGATAAAGTATAGTATATTCCTACCTAGGGGGCAGGAATTGAGCACCTCACCCATTTTTTGTTGTTGTCTCTCGCTCTTTTGCCCAGGCTGGAGTGAAGTGGCACAATCTTGGCTCCCTGTAACCTCCATCCCCCAGGTTCAAGCTATTCTGCCTCAGCCACTTTCGTACCTGGGATCATAGGTGTCCGCCACCATACCCGGCTAATTTTTGTATTTTTATTAGAGATGGAGTTTTGCCATGTTGGCCAGGCTGGTCTCCAACTCCTGACCTCAGGTGATCCACCCCCCTCAGCCTCCCAAAGTGCTAGGATTACAGGCGTGGGCCACCGCGCCTGGTAAGGTGTTTGGTGTTTTTTTTTTTTTTTTTTTAATTTATTTTTTTGAGACGGAGTCTCACTCTGTTGCCCAGGCTAGAGTGCATTGGTGCTTGCTGCAACCTCCGCCTCTGGGGTTCAAGCGATTCTCCTGCGTCAGCCTCCTGAGTAGTTAGGATTACAGGTGCCTGCCACCATGCCTAGCTAGCAAGGTTTTTTTTTTAATATGACAGTTCTAAACTTAATTTGATTGATAGTGATAATAGTATTCATTGTGTTTTGTATTTAGAATATATTCTAAATTCCCTATTTACATAGCAAAGTAAAAAAGGGGCACTAACTCCCACGATACATCATTCTCTCTGTCCTTAGAGGAAGCAAAGTATATTAGTTATTGCTGTATAACAAATAACCCAAAACTTAGTGGATTAACACAGCAACAAATATCTATTACGTCTCTCAAGAATTTGGGAATAGCTTAGCTATGGGGAGGTTCTGGCTTAGGGTCTCTTAAAAGTTTGAAGTCTGGCTGGGTGCATTGGCTCACATCTGTAATCCCAGCACTATGGAGGCCAGGTGGGCAGATCACGAGGTCTGGAGATGGAGACCATCCTGGCTAACATGGTGAAACCCCGTCTTTACTAAAAACACATACACACAAATTAGCCGGGCTTGGTGGCGGTCGCCTGTGTAGTCCCAGCTACTCAGGAGGCTGAGGCAGGAGAATGGCATGAACCTGGGAGGTGGAGCTTGCAGTGAGCCGAGATCGCGCGCCACTGTCCTCCAGCCTGGGCAACAGAGCAAGGCTCCATCTCAAAAAAGAAAAAAAAGCTTGAAGTCTGATGGAGTTCTATGGTGACACATTTACATGGCTGGCACATTCATGCTGTTAAGGGGGAAGTTTCATTTCTTCCCAATGTAGGCCTCTTTCAGGGCTGTGTGAGCACCCTTATACGGTGGCTGGCTTCTCCCTAAACAAGCAATCTAAGAGAACAAGACAAAAACCATAGTCTACTCTATGACTTTGCCTCAGAAGTCACTCACTGTCACATCCACCTTGTTCTGGTGGTCAGTATTCTGACATCAAGTGGTACATGACAATACTTTCTTTTTTTTTTTTTTTTTTTTAGATTGAGTTTCACTTTGTTTCTCAGGCTAGAGCATGGCAAGCTCTGCCTCCCGGGTTCATGCCATTCTTCTGCCTCAGCCTCCCAAGTAGCTGAGACTACAGGCATCCACCACCATGCCCGGCTAATATTTTGTATTTTTAGTAGAGATGGGGTTTCACCGTGTTAGCCAGGATGGTCTCGATCTCCTGACCTTGTGATCCGCCTGCCTCCGCCTCCCAAAGTGCTGGGATTACAGGCGTGAGCCACCACTCCCGACCATGGCAATACATTTCTGACACCACCCAGAGTTAGCATAGACCTACAGGTCAAAGGGCATGGTCCTCAACAAGACTGTCCTCACTTCAGATGCCAGCTGTACTTTGGAGGTACCCCCAGCCACCTGCATTTTTGACCACCTGGCTACAGATTTAGAGATTCCCATGACCCTGTTAGAACCAACTTTTGATTCATTTGTTTTCTTTATTGTTTTTAGTTCCTTTAAAGTTAGGTTGGTTGATTTGAGGTCTTTTTACTTTTTTTGAGACAGTTTCACTCTGTTGCCCAGGCCAGAGTGCAGTGGTGCAATCTCAGATCACTGGAACCTCTACCTCCTGGGTTCAAGCAATTCTCCTGCCTCAGCCTCCCAAGTAGCTGGAATTACAGGTGTGCGCCACCATGCCCAGATAATTTTTGTATTTTTAGTAGAGATAGACTTTCCCCATGTTGGTCAGGCTGGTTTGAAACTCCTGACTTCAAGTGATCCGATCGCCTCGGTCTCCCAAAGTGCTGGGATTACAGGTGTGAGCCACTGTGCCTGGCTGACTTTTTAGAAACAAGATCTCACTCTGTTACCCAGGCTGGAGTTCAGTGGCTTTTTTCAGGTGTGATCATGGCACACTGCAGCCTTGCACTCCTGGCCTCAAGTGATCCTCCCATCTCAGCCTCCTGAGTAGCTGGGACTACAGGCATGTGCCACCACTGCTGGCTGAGGGCTATTTTAATGTAAGCATTTACAGCTATAAATTTCCATGTTAGCATTGCTTTCACCACATCCCATAAGTTTTTATTAGGTTTTCATTTGTCTCAAGGTACTTTCTAATTTCCTTTTTGATTTATTTTTTGACTCACTGGTTTAGGAGTGTATTTTTTTTTTTTTTTTTTTTTTGAGATGGAGTCTCGCTCTGTCACCCAGGCTGGAGTGCAGTGGCCGGATCTCAGCTCACTGCAAGCTCCGCCTCACGGGTTCACGCCATTCTCCTGCCTCAGCCTGCCGAGTAGCTGGGACTACAGGCACCCGCCACCTTGCCCGGCTAATTTTTTGTATTTTTTAGTAGAGACGGAGTTTCACCGTGTTAGCCAGGATGGTCTGGATCTCCTGACCTCGTGATCCGCCCGTCTCGGCCTCCCAAAGTGCTGGGATTACAGGCTTGAGCCACCACACCCAGCCAGGAGTGTATTATTTAATTTCCACTGGCTTATTTACTCTAAATTCCAAGGATTTAGAGTATCCTTTCCCAGAACAAAGAGCAGTCAGAGTCGTTATTATACAACAGTCACGTAGATTAACCCTGATTCATTGTTGGAGGCGACTGTAAAAAGGCCTGAATACCAGGAGGCAGCAATCACTGGTGATTATTTTGGAGGCTGGTTAGCACAGCAAATCATTGGCTCACAAGCTAGCTTACCTAAGGTGTCCACATACAATTTATATTCTCCTTTGCGATCCTCCCAATGAGTCAGGTTTTTTAGTAGAAGGTTACTTTATATAATCAGCATCAGTAAGCAAGTGAGTAACTTCAACCACTTGAAAGTACCTAATGTGAGGCCAACTTTAGGGGGAATTTATTTGTAAGTTTTGTGTATCTGTTGTATAGTTGTAGTTGATAAATCTAGAAAACTAGATTTTCAGCAGCCGGGTGTGGTAGCTCACACCTGTAATCCCACCGCTTTGGGAGGCTGAGGCAGGTGAATCACGAGGTCAGGAGTTCAAGACCAGCCTGGTCAACATGGTGAAACTCTGTCTCTACTAAAAATACAAAAAATCAGCTGGGCATAGTGGCAGGCACCTGTAATCCCAGCCACTCAGGAGGCTGAGGCAGGAGAATTGCTTGAACCCAGGAGGTAAAGGTTGCAGTGAGTCGAGATTGTGCCATTGCACTCCAGCCTGGGTGACACAGGAGACTCCATCTCGAAAAAAAAAGAAAACTAGATTTTCTAGATTGTGTCTAATTATATTTTTAGTTCATGTTGGCTAAGCATTTAAGAGCCCTACTATTCATGTATTCAACAATTTTTTTTTTTTTTAAGATAAAGTCTCGCTCTGTCACGCAGGTTGGAATGCAGTGGTGCAATCTCATCTCACTGCAATCTCTGCCCCTCGGACACAAGCTGTCCTCCTGCCTTAGCCTCCCAAGTAACTAGGCCTACAGGCACCCGCCACCACACCTGGCTAATTTTTGTAATTTTAGTAGAGATGGGGTTTTGCCATGTTGGCCAGACTGGTCTCGAACTCCTGACCTCAGGTGATCCACCCACCTTGGCCTCCCAACGTGTTAGGGTTACAGGCATGAGCCGCCACACCCAACCTATTCAACACATTTTCATCAAGTGCCTACCATGGGTCACATCTATTCTGGGGCTTGTAATTCATGGGTGAACAAAACAGGATCCTTCCAGTGGATCTTACATTTTAGACAAAACAGTAAGTGAGAAATGAAATAAGTACCTCTTGTAAGTTCCTAGATAGTGTCACCTGCTGTGGATAAAGGGAAAACTAGAGCGGGATAAAGGGCAATGATGGGAGATTATCTGTGTATAAGATGAGGGGAAGATACAGGTTTATATAGGGGCCCAAGGTAGGCCTCAATGAAGAAGTGATGTTTAGAGACCTGCAGGGGGACTTAGTTATGCAGATACCTGGGGGAAGAGTCCTCCCAGTGTGGGAACAGCCACTACAAAGGCTGTAAGGAGCATGCCTAATGTTTCAGAAAGAGCAGAGTCCACTGTGGTTAGAGCCCATGATGGAGCTATGGTCAGAAGAGATCAGGGTGCAGATCTTAAGAGGAACTGAAGGTCATGAGTTTTGGCTTTTACACTAAGCTGCTATTTATTCAGCTATTCTGGGTTTTGTTGTTGTTTGTTTTGAGACAGGGTCTCACTGTCGCCCAGGCAGGAGTGCAGTGGCACAGTTTCAGCTCACTACAACTTTGCCTCCTGGGCCCAAGCGATTCTCCCACCTCAGCCTCCTGGGTAGTTGGGACTATTTCAGTTTTTTGTAGAGACAGAATCTTAGTATATTGCCAGGCTAGTCTCAAACTCGTGGGCTCAAGCAGCCTTCCCCCGCCTCAGCCTCCCAAAGTGCTGGGATTATAGGTGTGAACCACTGTGCCCAGAAGCCATCCTCAAATGGGTTAGTTATATCCTGCCATTAATGATACATGCACATACATACCTATGTGTAAGAGTGTATAAATTGATTAGTCATGTCTGAGATATGAAATTGGGCATTTTGAAGAGAATATAAGCTTATGATTTGCTAGTGTTTTTGCCTAATATTAAGATATAGATTATTTGGGGGACAAAGTTTATATATGTTCAAGGTGTGCTTCCTCCCCCATCCAGACGGCATCTTGCTCTGTCACCCAGGCAGGAGTGCAAGTGGCCCGATCTCAACTCACTGCAACCTTCAGCTCCCAGGTTCAAGCAATTCTCATGCTTCAGCCTCCCAAGTAGCTGGGATGACAGGTGCCTGCCACCACACCTGGCTAGTTTTTGTATTTTTAGTAGAGACGGGGGTTTCACCATGTTGGCCAGGCTGGTCTCGAACTGCTAACCTCGTGATCCTCCCAGCTTGACCCCCCCAAAGTGTTGGGATTACAGGCGTGAGCCACTTCGCCCAGCCAAGGTGTTTTTACGTACATTTTATGTTATGTTTTATGTTATGTTATGTTATGTCTTTTGAGACTGAGTCTTGCTCTGTTGCCCAGGCTGGAGCTTGCAGTGAGTGCCACGTCCCGGGTTCACGCCATTCTCTTGCCTCAGCCTCCTGAGTAGCTGGGACTACAGGCGCCACCACCACGCCCGGCTAATTTTTGTATTTTTAGTGGAGACGGGGTTTCACCGTGTTGGCCAGGATGATCTCGATCTCCTGACTTCATGATCCGCCCGCCTCGGCCTCCCAAAGTGCTGGGATTTCAGGCATGAGCCACCGCGCCCAGCCACACTTTTTTTTTGAGACAGTCTTGCTCTGTTGCTATTCTGGAGGGCAATGGCGCTATCTTGGCTCACTGCAACCTCCACCCCCCGGGTTTCAAGTGAGCCTCTGTAATGAGGCAGCTCTGCTGCTCAGGGTTCTAAAGGTGTACCTGTGGATCTTTTTTTTTTTTTTTTTTTTTTTTGAGACGGAGTCTCGCTCTGTCACCCAGGCTGGAGTGCAGTGGCGCTATCTCAGCTCACTGCAAGCTCCACCTCCCGGGTTTACGCCATTCTTCTGCCTCAGCCTCCCGAGTAGCTGGGACTACAGGCGCCTGCCACCTTGCCCGGCTAGTTTTTTGTATTTTTTAGTAGAGACGGGGTTTCACCGTGTTAGCCAGGATGGTCTTGATCTCCTGACCCTGTGATCCGCCCGTCTCGGCCTCCCAAAGTGCTGGGATTACAGGCTTGAGCCACTGCGCCCTGCCACCTGTGGATCTTTACTTTTTCCTCTTCCATGCTGCTTTTGCAACAAGTGCAAATTCTGCACTTTTTTTCCTCCTGATTTGATTCGGGATTAATATACATTTGGCTTTCCTAGGCTTTTAATAAGAACCCCATCTTGAACCAGAAGAGGTTATTTAGCTTCAATTTACAGTTGAGGTGTTTTTTAATGTATATGACAGACTGAAAATAGTGGGCTAGAAAGACTAGTTAGCTGATCGCTATTGATCATTTTTGTAAACTAAAATCATTTAAGCCTTTGACGGGCATCTGTGATGTATTATTGTAAAACTCTTAAACATTTTACAGTGTACAATTCATTGGCATTAAGTATATTCCACATGGTTGTATAAGCATTACCATTATCTCTAGAATTTTTTCATCATTTCAAATAAACTCAGTACTCATTAATCTCCCCATCTCCCCTCCCACAGCCCCTGGTAACCTCTCTACTCTAAATCTCTATGAATTTGACTATTGTCAGTATCTCATGTAAGTGGAATTATACAATATTTGCCCTTTTGTGTCTAACATCTTTTTGCAGATTTAACAGTTTTTACATTTAGCAACAATGAACTTGATGTACTTTTTAAAATTTTTTTTCAGACAGAGTCTCACTCTTGTCACCCAGGCTGGAGTGCAGTGGCACAATCTTGGCTCACTGCAACCTCCGCCTCCAGGTTCAAGCAATTCTCCTGCCTCAGCCTCCTGAATAGCTGGGATCACAGGCACCCGCCACCACGCCCAACTAATTTTTTTGTATTTTTAATAGCCATGGGGTTTCACCATGTTGACCAGGGTGGTCTCGAACTCCTGACCTCAGGTGATCCACCCGCCTAGGACTACCAAACTGCTGGGATTACTGGCGTGAGCCACTGCACCTGGCCTTGATTTAGTCTTTACATGTTTACATTTGGTGATAATGAAACAGTATGTATTTTACTTACAGTTATATTTTATAAAATACCATTTATTGCTGGTAGTTGAAGGTGATTCAGAGTAAGATACGTATGGTTTTGAGTATTATATATTTAGACATCAAATTTGGAGTACAGTGCTACTTGTGTTTATTTTTGTTTCTTTTTTATTTTGATAGGAGCTGCAAGCGAAGATACACTGCTACGTTATTTTTCATTTTTATTTTTTGGAGACAGAGTCTCACTCTTGCTCAGGCTGAGTGCAGTGGTGCAATCATGGCTCACTGCAACCCCAACCTCCAGGCCTCAAGCAATGCTCCTGCTTCAGCCTCCAAAGTAGCTGGGACCACAAGAGGGCACTGCCACGCCCTGCTAATTTTTTATTTTTTCTACAGTGGGGTCTTGCTGTGTTGCCCAGGCTGGTCTCCAACTCCTGGGCTCAAGGGATCCTCCTGCCCTCAGCCTCCCAAAGTGCTGGGATTACAGGTGTGAGCTGCTGCACTTGGCTCAGTGCTACTTTAAAACACAAATGTGGCCGGGCCCAGTGGCTCACGCCTGTAATCCCAGTATTTTGGGAGGCTGAGGCGGGTGAATCACTTGAGGTCAGGAGTTCGAACCCAGCCTGGCCAACATGGTGAAACCCCGTTTTTACTAAAAATACAAAAATTAGCCAAGTGTGGTGGTGCATGCCTGTAATCCCAGCTACTCGGGAGGCTAAGGCAGGAGAATCACTTGAACCCAGGGGGCAGAGGTTGCAGTGAGCTGAGATCATGCCACTGCACTCCAGCCTGTGCAGCAGAGTAAGACTCCGTCTCAAACAAAAAACAAAACAAAACAAAAAATGTTTTATATGCAGAAAAGTTTTTTGTATCATGCTTGTATAAATCCAGCTTTTTTTGTATCGTGCTTGTAATTTTTTTTCTGGCTATTACTGCTTTTCTGATAATAGTACTGAATTTGGTGTTATGGTTGGTCATTTTCTTTTAGATAATATGTAATCCAAAATACTCTTTTCTTTTTTGTTTGTTTGTTTGAGACAGAGTCACACTCTGTTGCCCAGGCTGGAGTGCAGTGAAGCAATCTTGGCTCACTGAAATCTCTGCCTCCCAGGTTCAAGCAATTCTCCTGCCTCGGCTTCCTGAGTAGCTGGGACTATAGGCACCCGTCACCACGCCCAGCTAATTTTTGTATTTTTAGTAGAGACAGAGTTTCACCATGTTGACCAGGCTGGTCTTCAACTCCTGACCTCATGATCCGCCTGCCTTGGCTTCCCAAAGTGCTAGATTTACAGATGTGAGCCACTGCGCCCGGGCTATTCTTTTCTTTATATTTTAGATATTGTTTTGAGTCAGCTTATGCAGAAGTACCTGTCCTAATCTTTCTGTTTTTATTTTGTATTTCTAGGTGTCTCTATGTTGTCTCCTAGAGTGGGTAGTCCTGCTTCTTTTACCCAGTTACTTTCCCTATTCTTGAAATGTGGCTATCACTTCTCTACACATTACCTCCATGATTTGGAATGGAAAAGGCCACTTTCCTTTTTGTTCTGCCTCTCAAATTCAACACAGAGGAGCTCCTAGGATTCCAGTTATCCTACCAACATCTCCAGGAAGAAAGAAGCAACTCGCATGGGTCTTCTGCTGTTTGCTTACTTATAAAGACATCATTTGCAAGCTGAAGGCTGAGTTTCATTTGAAACAGGTGCTTAGGTGGTGGTATTTGTGAATACTTTTCATTCCAAGCAAGAAAACTAAAGAAGTAGCAAGTATGGATGCTTCAGGGTTTTAAAAAAATGTCTTCCAGTTTCAGCCACTACCATGATAAGCACAGTTGAGACTGCAGCAGTAAATTCCAAATATGTCTTTCTAATTTGACGTGAAAGATACTAAAAATGTATGTTTGTATATTTAAATCCTGGCTCATCCTGTGACATAGATTTACTGAATAAGAACAAAGACCCAATTTTAAACAAAAACCTAGGCCGGGTTCGGTGGCTCACGCCTGTAATCCCAACACTTTGGGAGGCCGAAGCATGCGAATCACTTGAGGTTGGGAGTTCAAGACCAGCCTGACCAACATGGAGAAACCCCATCTGTACTAAACATAGAAAATTAGCCGGGTGTGGTGGTGCATGCCTGTAATCCCAGCTACTCGGGAGGCTGAAACAGGAGAATCACTTGAACCCGGGAGACAGAGTTCGCAGTGAACCGAGATTGCACCACTGCACTCCAGCCTGGGCGACAGAGTGAGACTCCATCTCAGAAAAAAAAAAAAAAAAAAACTTTGGACATAGAGGAGTCGGGGTCAGAGACGGGAGGATGAGAGAATTTTCCATATAACTCCTTTTCCTTAAGAAAAAGAAGCAAAAATGCCTCATGCAGTGCCATCTGACTCTATGGTGTTTCACATTATATAGTTACAGTTTTTTGTAAACGCATAAGATTAACTCTTCCTGCAACCCAAGGTGGATACTTGGATGTGTGATTTTTTTTTTTTTTTTTTTTTTGAGGCAGAGTCTCGCTCTGTTACCCAGGCTGGAGTGACTGGCGTGATCTCTGCTCACTGCAGTCTGTCCCACCTGGGTTCAAGCGATTCTCCTGCCTCGGCCTCCCAAGTAGCTAGGATTATAGGTGCACACCACCACTCCCAGCCTGATTTCTTACTCTAGATATTAGGTATATCGTTAGGCTGAAAAGGCTGGGACTCAGGTACTTTCCCCAGTTGGGACTGAACTTTCTCATCAGAGAATGGGCCTCAGAAGCAATGTTCCTAAACTTGTGGTTGGGTCATCGTGGAAAAGAAACCTCAAAACAAGAAAAATAATTACAATAAGACATGGATTTTCTTTTTTTCCCACAACAGTTATACATTATAAAGAACAGACTGTCGTAGAAAACTGTCCTTGCTTCCAAATCAGCAGAGGACCATTGTATGTATTGTCAGGTCTTTATATAAGAGTGAAACCTTTATTGATGCTTCTTTGTGAGTAGAGAATAAATTTTAAAACTAATTAGATGAAATTAAGAACAGAGAATACTGGAACATCTCTGTGTTTTCCAGAATGTTCACTCAGGTCCATGAATGCTGTGATGCTGGGAACTTAGGGAAGATTCACCAAAATTTGAGAGTGATAAAAATGACCCAAAATGGGAAATGTTGAGCACTCTTACTATTAGTGAGATTGGTCAATCAACCCATTTGAAATGGGTAAAAATTACTTTTAGTAAAATAATTACATATTATATATAAAATATTTCTTTTTTTGAGACCTACTGAGTGAGTGATAAAAGCATAGTAGAAATCACTTTGGTTAAAAGTAACTCAAAATTTTCTCTAAGTTACCTACTCAAGTTTTTCTTTAATATTTTGAAATTGTTCAAGACAGAATGGAGCCTACATATATGGGTTCCACTAGTATGTTGAAAATGTCATATCATGGAGAATTTGTACCTTCCAGCTGTCTGTTAACCCATCTTCTCTGTACTTCTGGCACCGTTTTTGGTAGGATCATTTGGCAGGGGTAGAGTACCTGTACTTTTGGCACCATTGAAACCAGCTCTGGCCCACTTGTTTGAATAGCTATCAGACTCAGTGTCTCTATATGTTTTATATTTTTTTCATTCCACAGTGGAGAGAACCAGTGTCTAATGCTCTTGAAATTGTTTCTGTATCTTCCATGGTTCAGACCAGATGCATTTAACAAAATGGATATATTCCAGCTGTAGTTGCCCAGTGTTTACTTAATACATCTACATTTTTTTCTTGTCTATTTTGGTCCCCTTGATAGGAAGAGCTATATTTCAGGCAGGACTATACATGGATTTGTGGCCATGCTTCCTTCCGTTCCCTTGCTCTTCCATGTTAGCTGGCAGGTTTTCTTTTGAAAAGTTAAACAACGGGGTATGTGCAATAGAAATATATATATATATGTATATTTTAATACTTGTGGACAAATGTTACAAGTTGTTTAAGAACAACAAAATCACCAATGTCTTCCATTTTGAGATGTGTATAGTTTTGTAAGCATTAGTGCTTGGTAGCATATTGTAGTGCCATGTTAGGGGTTAGTGCATGAGCCTAGTGATTTTAAACTTCAGGATGAATTATTGATAATAACAAATAGTGTAAAAAGAGTGGAAAATCCAAACCTTTTCTTTTTCCATAATGTCTAAATCTGTTATATTCTCCCTGGGGAAAAGAGATTAAGGCCCAAAAGACTCATTTATGAATAGAAATGTGGGGTCAAAATCTGAGATACTATGAGGACGTTTCAGCTTTCCATAAGGTATCTGGAAACCAGCTGTCTTTGTGTCTTATGAAACCTCAAGTCAAAATCAGACCCCATTTAATTATTCTGCTTTGCTCTTTTTTCGGGGGGGTTATGGGGGAAGATAGAGTCTCACTCTGTCACCAGGCTGGAGTGCAGTGGCACAATCTCGGCTCACTGCAACCTCTGCCTCTTGGGTTCAAGTGATTCTCGTGCCTCAGCCTCCCGAGTAGCTGGGACTACAGGCACGCGCCACCACGCCCAGCCAATTTTTGTATTTTTAGTAGAGACGGGGTTTTGCCGTGTTGGCCAGGCTGGTCTCGAACTCCTGACCTCAAGTATTCCACCCGGCCTGCTCTTTTCATGTCTTAACATGGCATGTCTTTTAGGTTCATTGTTTTCCTACTCCTTGTATGTCAAGAAATTACATTTTGCATGTCTTGTGGAGATGCTGTTACTTGCTTTAGTGAGTGCTTTTCTAATCTGCAGACCATTTACATTTCCTATTTGCAGCATGCTGTGTGCAAACACTCCGTAATTTGGAGTATTCAATTATTTGTTAGGGCTCTTCCTATTTCCAAATGTGCTGAATTGTCTGTTGATGGGATTTTCAGACCTTTTCATGAGAACTGGAAATGTAGCTGGGTGGCACCTACCTAGGTTGCTATGTAATAAGTAGACTCTTTCTCTTGGGTATAGTAAGCCTTAGACAGCTTTCACTTTTATCTGCTTTACTTGTGGAAATAAAACAGTTGTTTTGTTCTGAAATAAGAAGATAGCTTTCTGTAGAGAAGGAATTCCTACCTCTAAAAGCTGCCTTGAAAACTCAGAAGTGGCAGTTTTCTGAGGTGATTTTTTTCAATTTCAGTATTAGGGAGAGTCTAGCATTTGCTGACACAGATTCTACATAACTAATGTATGATAGCAAATGCAAAACTATTATAATGTGGTGTATCTTGTGCAGACACAGGTTAGAACAAGTAGACTCTGGCAGCAGATCTCCAGAGACCCAAGTTTAGATTCTCATCGTGTATCTGAAGCAGTTACACTCTTGACTTAAGTAGTTTAGTGCCTGGAAGAATCCATTACTGAAAAGCATTTAAATTTAAAAAAAAAAAAAAAAAACTGAAAAGGTAATGAATACAGAATAGCACAGTATATAGGAAAGGATATTTCCTGTTGCAAAAAAAAAAAAAAAAGCCATAAAATGAATAGTAATTTTCAAGAGGTAGAATTTTAGTAGCAATAAGTTCGTGCATGTATAGTAATTTGCATTAGCAAGGTTGTACAGTAGAATAAGTGATACTGCTTGAGTTTGTGGGGCTCTGCAATCAAGAATTGCACACAGGCCAGGTGCGACGGCTCACACCTGTAATCCCGACACTTTGGGAGGCTGTGGCAGGCGGATCACAAGGTCACGAGATCAAGCCCATCCTGGCCAACATGGTGAAATGCCATCTCTACTAAAAATACAAAAATTAGCCAGGTGTGGTGGTGCGTGCCTGTAGTCCCAGCTACTCAGGAGGCTGAAGCAGGAGAATCGCTTAAACCTGGGAGGCGGAGGTTGCAGTGAGCCAAGATCGTACCACTGTACTCCAGCCTGGTGACAGCGGGACTCCACCTCAAAAAAAAAAAAAAAAAAACTGCACAAAAGGAAAAAATGTTCTGCGTAAAGAGGATATGAAAGGTACTTTCTTTTAGCAGTATGAATGTATATGAATTTATCTTTGTGTGAGAAATAATCGACTTTTGTGTAAGTTAAAGACCCTCTTTGTTTCCTAAATCAGAGGGTTAGAGCTGTTGAAATTAAACCTTTATAGTGCTTAACCTGGAAACAAATGTACTACAGCCCCACTGAAGCCGCTCTGTGGGTTTTTTGCTTACGATGTTTTAGCAACAGGCATTCATTTTGTAGAATGGTGTACTTTCTGCTTTGTCTCCTTATCTTTCTCCATTAGTTTCCTGGGTACATTTTTTTTAAAGGGAGAGAAGTTTGTGAGTTTAATGTTTTAAAAAAACTCCCAAGAACATGGATAAGCTGGACTTCTCTCATGCTTATGATTAGGGAGTTAGGATTTAAAGATGCAAAGCAGAGGGATTGAAAGGAATAGCTAGTGAATATGTTTGGGTGGGCGGGATGTGAAACCTTGCCTAATATAGATGTGTCCTATGGCCTGTGACTGCTTATTCTTTATCAAGGAGAACCCAGCAAACTAGTTTCTTTCTTCAGCTGAGGAACCACACAGCTCACATCAGAATATAATAGTGGAACTAGGGTGACTTCACTCCCTTTCACCTGATGTCTGTCTTGGCCTTTTAGCACCTTGACTATCCCTGAAAAGACTGGGTCTACATTTCCTTGTTTTCCCAGGGGAAAAAAACTAAAAGATTAGTGATGTAGATCTAAGAAATAGTGCCTCTTGAATATTTAATTCTTACATGACAACTAACACATAGGGAAAAGGCTATGTTAAGCTGATTATAGCTCCTCTTTAAATGTCCTATGCTGTCAGTTGGTCTTAGAGACATTGGAATAACCAAGCAATATTCAGGCATCTGCACTATCTGGGGACAGCGCTACATATTACATGATGTCAGCAGTTCAGTTACTTGGAACAATTAAAGATTACCCTTAACAGCCATGTTAATACTTCTAAATGCTAAAATATACCACGAGTTTTTCATAGTCTTGAAAGTATACAGTTAATTACTTTTCAAAGTTACTGTGGTCTCATGTTTACTCTTCATGTATCTGTGATATGCAAAAATATGAAGAGACTCTTGGCCTCCAGGAGTTTACATTCTCATGGTGCTGTTGGTTCAAGCAAATTGCTTCTAGTTTATTAATGAACATTGCTAGGCTATTAATTATTTCCTATTTGGAAGGATCCCTTGGTGAACAGTTTTAAAAAGCAGAGGGCTGTGATAAAATTTCAGGGTATTGATAGCTTGAGTTTACATTGTATTAGCCTTGTTCTTTATAATTTTTTTCCCAGGGAGCTATGCAGGTAATGCTCATTAGCATGAATCAGAAAAGAAACCATTCTGCCTAAGAGCATCTTAACCATCCCCCTAAACCACCGATACTCTGGATGCTCTCCTGTTACAGTTGTCAGTAAATGGCCGAGAAAATTAACAGCTCCTTAAGACTGTACATCCCTCAATTCTCTTTGTTTTCCCAGAGTTTGTACATCATTCTGTACCCAGATGGACCAGGATTTGCATATAAGCCTTTTAAAACTGATCAGTGGTCCTAATTTTAACATTTTTGTGTATGACTCCTAACCCTGTTCTGAAGCAGCATTGCGATAGATGTGGAGCTTCTACCTGCATTTCTAAGCAATTAACCCAACTTTTGAGTTGAAACTTGCATGGATCCTTGTTATTTCCCATAATTCCTCTGAATCAAGGAGTTTATTTTGCATGCTTATTAAACTCAAACTGGGTCTGATGAAAGTGCAAGCAATAGTGGCAGGCCCTTAACTCTCCTTTTAGAGTACGAACATTCTAATGCATGACTCAAAATGTCCAGTGTTGTGGTTACTAGTTATTTTATATATGCATTTGTTAATAATGAAGCAATAGAGACTAAAACCAATAGCTTGAATTTATTCAGATTATTTTCATGTTTTAATAAAGGATTTTTCTTCCATTGAAAATGGGAAGAAGATAAACAGGGGCAACCACAAGACATTCAAACTGTCAGGACTAGGGCATAACAGTGCCCACCCTCTAACCACTTGCCTGGTTCCATTAGTCTCCAAGCATGTTTGAAAACAAAAGACAAACTAAGCATGTTGAATAAATTAGCTGCTATATAATCAGAAAGGTGCAGAGTTTCAGAAAGTAAAGTAGAGGATGCCAGTATGGAATATGTAAAATAACTAGATGTGGATATGGGGCTTATGATATGGTTTACGTAGACAAAGTTTGAGGTCTTTTAAAACTGGGATTTGAGTTTAAAAGAGTAAGGGTGCACATATTTCCATTATTTCAGAATTTTCAGATGACTAGGCACATGTTGTGGATGATACTAGTACCAACTAACAATAACCAACTACCAATAACCAACTATAAAGTACCCCTGCGACAAGGGAGACTTCCTTTTTGTAGAATAGTCCTGAAAATACTGACAGATCTGTGGTTAGTTTGTTATTTTATTGCATAAAAAACAGTTTAAACAAATTTTATAGCCAAAGTTTTATCCTTGATGGGTTTGGCCAGACTACAATTTCTTGCCTAAAGCTTTTAATGCCAGGTTTAACAGGAGAAAATGTTTCCACTTTAAAAGAAGAAAATCCTTGCCATTTATTTTATTTGATGAATAAACAAATTTATTGCAGTAGCTTAAATTTTTTTTTATTTTTTTTATTTTTATTATTATTATTTTTTTTGAGACGGAGTCTTGCTCTGTCGCCCAGGCTGGAGTGCAGTGGCGCAATCTCCACTCACTGCAAGCTCCACTTCCTGGGTTCACGCCATTCTCCTGCCTCAGCCTCCCGTGGAGCTGGGACTACAGGCGCCCGCCACCGTGCCCGGCTAATTTTTTTTTTGTATTTTTAGTAGAGACGGGGTTTCACCGTGTTAGCCAGGATGGTCTCGATCTCCTGACCTCGTGATCCACCCGTCTCGGCCTCCCAAAGTGCTGGGATTACAGGCTTGAGCCACGGCACCCAGCTCTTTTTTTTTTTTTTTTTTTTTAAACAGTCTCACTCTGTCGCCTAGGCTGGAGTGCAGTGATGTGATCTCAGCTCACTGCAACCTCCACCTCCCGAGTAGCTGGGATTATAGACATACACCTACCCTCAGCTAATTTTTGTATTTTTAGTAGAGACAGAGTTTCGCCATGTTGGCCAGGCTGGTCTCGAACTCCTGGCCTTATGTGATCCGCCCCCCCTTAGCCTCCCAAAGTGCCGGGATTATAGGTGTGAGCCACTGCACCCGGCCTGTAGTAGCTTAAAATTTTCTTTGAGAAAATTCCTTATTTTAAAAATAACCCTTGTATAAATACAAGTGATTATGACAAATGATGTAAAAATGGCATTCATGATGTCTGAAACAAGCCTAAATAGAATTCAAGATTAAACTAAATGATTTTCACTGGGCACATTCAAGGTTTTACATTCTATGATTGAAAAAAAATTTGTTTTGAAAATTTTATTTCATATTCTTTCCTGTAGGATTTTGCTACAGATAACTTTGGGAATGAATAAAGTGGAATGGTAACTTTTCAGTGGTTCAGAATTGAATTAGACTTCTTGTGATTGTGATGTTTGGTTTCCATTCAAATATATGAAGTGAGATGTCATATCCTGAATATAGTTTCTCTTCCCCAATTACTGATAGCATGTCTGTCAGCCAGTAAAGATTAAGAACAGAGTTTCTCTAAATTCCTCTCATTATTCCACTAAGGCACATTAAAATAATTTTGGGAAACCAGACATCACAGATTTTTCCATGAAGTCCTAAATCTTCTTTAAAGTCAGAATAGGTATCTTAGTTACTGACAGTATTCAGGTTTTTTCCTCCCTTGGTGATATGTCATTGCATCAGTGAAAAAACATATTTCTCCCAGGGGTAAGAAAGGTATTCTGGTAATACATTATCATCAATCCTTAAACAGTAACAGTGTTGGTATTTATCATAAAACAGACTCATCTCTTAAAACCAGAAAGATTATCGTAGACTGTCCTTCACATTATACTTTACTTACTGCCTTGTAAGAATAAGAGTTGCTCACTGTGTTTATTTGCTGTCCTCCATATTCTCTGTTGCACCATTGGTGTATAATGTTGAGTTTCATTGAATATTATTTGAAGTATTACAGAAGGCAGCTTGCTTCTTAATCTATGCATCTTTGGGGTTTCTGAAGAAATTTAATTCTTTGATGTAAAAAGGAACGGTTAAAAGAGTTGGAAACTCTGCACCTGTGTATATATATATTTTTAGCAATAAAGCAGCATGGGCTGAGAATGCACTGAAATCTCATTGCGTGTCGTTACTTGAAATGGGTAATTTTAAATAATGCAGTACATGCTGACGATGGGAGAAGGAGTCTTTCCAAAGACCTGTGCCAAAGTACTCTTCAGATGTCAAAGAACAAAGGACCAGGTTATTTGAGACATAGTTGTAGCAGTTTCCAGTGTGTGGTACAATGGAACAGGCAGCCATTCAAACCTCAATATGTAATGTTGCTTTTGTAGCCATAGTTTTGGAATACTTTTTCCAACATATATGTAATTGCCTTTATTTTGTGTCTCTATGTGTGTATCCACATACGTGGAGTTTAATAGTATTCATTGAGCACCAACTATGTGATAAGCACTGCTCTAATTACATTAGATGCATTAATTAACTCATTTAATGCTCACTACAGCTCTACAGTTTAATGCTCACTACAGCACTATAGTTTTTATCCCTATTTTACATAGAAGGAACTTAAAACAGATACATTGTTCCAGTTCATGGCTAGTAAGTACCCAAGCCACAGTTTGGTTCCAGAGCCTTCTCACTTACCAGGATGCTATATTGTGCCTCAAAAAAATAGAAAGGGAAGAAGTATACTTTCACTCTGTATTTTGTCACACATCTCTTTTTTCTAGAGTGAGCATGTAATCTGAAAAAAATCTATTTAAAGCTAGCCAGTTTAATTTGATGTAAAGGTCAAGCATTTAATTTTTTTTTTTTTTTTTTTGAGACAGAGTCTCGCTCTGTCGCCTAGCCTGGAGTGCAGTGGTGCGATCTTGACTCACTGCAAGCTCCACCTCCCGGGTTCATGCCATTCTCCTGCCTCAGCCTCCCAAGTAGCTGAGACTACAGGTGCCCATAACCATACCTGGCTAATTTTTTTTTTTCCTGTGTTTTTAGTAGAGGGGTTTCACCGTGTTAGCCAGGATGGTCTCGATCTCCTGACCTCATGATCTCCCGCCTCGGCCTCCCAAAGTGTTGGGATTACAGGCGTAAGCCACAGCACCTGGTCCAAATATTCCTATGTAAGAAAAGTTTAAAGAAAGGAAATATATTGAAGTGAACATACCCACACATATATTTAAAAACTCCTGGATGAGATGGGTGTGGTGGTTCATGCCTGTAATCCCAGCACTTTGGGAGGCCAAGGCAGGTGGATCACCTGAGGTCAGGAGTTCAAGACCAGCCTGGCCAACATGGTGAAACCTCGTCGCTACTAAAAATACAAAAACTAGCCAGGCATGGTGGCAGGCGCCTGTAATGCCAGCTACGCGGGAGGCTGAGGCAGGAGAATTGGGCAGAGGTTGTGGTGAGCCAAGATCGTGCCATTGTACTCCAGCCTGGGCGACAGAGTGAGACTCCCATCTCAAAAAATTAAAAAAATTTTAAAAACAAACGAAAACCAAGGATGACTCACTGTGGTATTTATTAGGTCTTTTTTTTTTTTTTTTTTTTTGAGACAGAGTCTCGCTCTGTCACCCAGGCTGGCGTGCAGTAGCATGATCTTGGCTCACCACAACCTCTGCCTCCCAGGTTCAAGCAATTCTCCTGCCTCAGCCTCCCCAGTAGCTGGGACTACAGACGCACGCCACCATACTCAGCTAGTTTTTGTATTTTTTTTTTTTTTTTTTGAGATGGAGTCTCGCTCTGTCCCCCAGGCTGGAGCGCAGTGGCCGGATCTCAGCTCACTGCAAGCTCCACCTCCCAGGCTCACACCATTCTCCTGTCTCAGCCTCCCGAGTAGCTGGGACTAGAGGCGCCTGCCACCACGTCCAGCTAGTTTTTTTTTGTATTTTTTTAGTAGAGACGGGGTTTCACCGTGTTAGCCAGGATGGTCTCGATCTGCTGACCTTGTGATCCGCCCGTCTCAGCCTCCCAAAGTGCTGGGATTACAGGCTTGAGCCACTGCGTCCGGCCTAACTTTTGTATTTTTAGTAGACGGGGTTTCACTGTGTTGGGCAGGCTGCTCTCAAACTCCTGACCTCGTGATCTGACCACCTCAGCCTCTCAAAGTGCTGGTATTACAGGCATGAGCCACTGCGCCCGGCCTATATTAGATCTTACTTAAAAAGTAAAAGCTTTTATTGTGCTGGGTTTTGCCAGAAAGCATCAACCTTGCTTATAGGACCAAATTTTTGCAACTCTACACATAATCAGACCTGGCACAATGGCTCACAGCTGTAATTCCAACACTTCAGGAGGCTGAAATGAGAGGATCCCTTGAGCCCAGTTTGAGCTCATAGCAAGGCCTTGTCTCTACAATTTTTTTTTTTTTTTTTTTTTTAAATTAGCCAGGCGTGGTGACACAAACCTGTGGTGCCAGCTATTCATGATACAGTTGGGAGGATCACTTGAGACCAAGAAGTCGAGGCTGCAGTGGGCCATGTTCACACCTCTGCACTCAGGCCTGGGTGACAGAGTGAGACCCTGTCTCACCACCCTCCCCTCAAAAAAAGCATAAGCAGGCCAGGCACAGTGCTCACACCTGTTATCCTAGCAGTTTAGGAGGCCAAGGCGGGTGGATCTGCCTGAGCTCAGGAGTTTGAGATCACCCTGGGCAACATGGTGAAACCCCATCTCTACTAAAATAAAAATCAGCCGGGTGTGGCGGCATGCACCTATAATCCCAGCTACTCAGGAGGCTGAGACAGAAGAATCGCTTCAACACCCCGGAGATGGCAGCTGCAGAGATTAGGCCACTGCACTCCAGCCTCGGCAACAGAGCGAGACTCCATCTCGAAAAAATAGAAAAAATATTCTGCTATTATTAGCTTCTGTATCCTCCACCACTCGGATATGTAATTTCTTGACTGTGCTAGTGCCAAAGGCTCTCCTTAGTGGTCTGCTTGCGGCCCTTCCCACCCGTTTTCCACAGGACAACCACAGTGACATTCTGAAAAAGTAAATTTGATTAGGCAGGCCTTCTTTTAAGGACCTCATAGGGCCTTTGTATATATGCCATCCTTTATTAATTCCTATTCATCTTTCAGACGACTGCTGAAACTTCACTTCTACTTCTACTACAGAGGCTTTCTTTCCCTGAACCCCAGACCAGATCAGTTACCTGCTTTATGTGCGTGTATCCCTATGTTCCTTTACTTTAAAACCCTTACTAGAGTCATAATGTTACCTATCTTTTTTTTTTTTTTAAGATGGAGTCTCGGTCGGGCGCGGTGGCTCAAGTCTGTAATCCCAGCACTTTGGGAGGCCGAGACGGGCGGATCACGAGGTCAGAAGATCAAGACCATCCTGGCTAACACGGTGAAACCCTGTCTCTACTAAAACATACAAAAAAATAGCCGGGCGAGGTGGCAGGCGCCTGTAGTCCCACCTACTCGGGAGGCTGAGGCAGGAGAATGGCATAAACCTGGGAGGCGGAGCTTGCAGTGAGCTGAGATCCGGCCACTGCACTCCAGCCTGGGGGACAGAGTGAGACTCCGTCTCAAAAAAAAAAAAAAAAAAGATGGAGTCTCACTCTGTCCCCCAGGCTGGAGTGCAAGTGGCACGATCTCAGCTCGCTGCAGCCTCCACCTGCTGGGTTCAAGCAATTCTCCTGCCTCAGCTTCCTGAGTAGCTGGGATTACAGGTGCACATCACCATGCTTGGCTAATTTTTCTAATTTTTGTATTTTTAGTAGAGACAAGGTTTCACCACGTTGGCTAGGCTGGTCTTGAACTCCTGAACTCAAGTGATCCACCCGCCTCGGCCTCTGAAAATGCTGGAATTACAGATGGGAGCCACCGCACCAGGCCTATAATTTTACATATCTTCATGTGATTATTTGAATGTCTGTCTCTGACTAGATTATAAACTCTAAGGATAACAGCGTGTCTGTTTTTGCTTACCTTTTATCCCCAGCACCTAGCCTAATACTTTACAAATATTTATTAAATTAATATTTTGATAAGTTACTCGAAGTGCTACATAAAACAAAATTAGAGAAAACAGTACTTTGGTGACTGTTTGATGTTTTATCATTCCTTTCATTATTCCTCTGTTAACCTCAGTTTACAACCGAAAAAGAGACAAATTGTATATTATTCAGGCAGTTTATTAAACATTACCTATAGAATATTATGATCTGTATTTTACTTAAGTTAAAAAATGATTTATTAATATTCTTAACAACTGCTCCATTCAGGAGTACTAGAACTCAACATTAAGCCCAACTCTATTTTCAGACCAACCATGCAACTTTAGATCAGAGGACACATGGGACTTTGCATCTTAATTCCTAAATTTACAGTCAAAGACATCTTCAGAAATAAGTATTATGAATTCAATCAGAATCTAAGTTCTTAAGGCAAATAGCTATAAAACAGAAGAATCCTTAGTTTCTCATCTTCTAAAAACAGCTTCACAAATCATTTGGACAATCAGCCTAATGGTAGATAGAAACTGCATTTCCTAAAGCCAGTCTTTTTGAGAAATGACTAAACAGCACTTGTTGTTGAAGACAGCAATAAAGCCTGAACCTGACACTCAAGCTTTGGTACAAGATCAGTTTTCTGGCTTGGACTGGTCAGGAGTCACTTCACTCAGAATCTTCATTAGTGATTTTAAGCGAGTGTGCGTTAGCACTATCTTCTCTTTCAGCTAGGAAGAAAAATAGACATATATATATATATCAGGGCTTCTTTTTTTATTTTTATTTATTTTAAGAGACAGGGTCTCACTCTGTTGCCTGAGCTAGAGTACAGTGGCACAATCATAGCTCACTGCAGCCTCAAGCTCCTGGGCTCAAGTGATCCTCCTACTTCAGCCTCCCAATTAGCTAGGACTACAGTCATATGTTTTAAATTTTCTTTGTAGAGATGGGGTCTTGCTTTGTTGCCCAGGCTGGTGTTGAACTCCTGGCCGTCAGTGATCCTCCTGCCTTGGCCTCCCAAAGTGCTGGAATGACAGATATGAGCCACCACACCCAGCTGGATATCTGGGCATCTTAAGCTTAACTATCAATTTGCTGGTCATAAACACCATTTCAAATTTAAGCTAGTTTATATCTAGTAATTGGGAGCTGGCGATGTGTAAATGCATCTGAGGAATAAATTTCTTCTAATTCTAGAACTTTACACAACAACCTAGTGCAAAATAAGATCCTCAGATGTGGCCGGGCGCGGTGGCTCATGCCTGTAGTCCCAGCACTTTGGGAGGCTGAGTTGGGCGGATCACGAGGTCAGGAGATACAGACCATTGTGGCTAACACAGTGAAACCCCGTCTCTACCAAAAATACAAAAACAAAATTAGCTGGGCGCAGTGGCGGGCGCCTGTAGTCCCAGCTACTCAGGAGGCTGAGGCAGGAGAATGGTGTGAACCCGGGAGGTGGAGCTTGCAGTGAGCTGAGATTGTGCCACTGCACTCCAGCCTGGGCGACGGAGCAAGACACCATCTCAAAAAAAAAAAAAAAAACAAGAAACAAAAGATCCTCAGATGTAAAGTTTCATGGAAAAAAAGACAAAACTTTGCTGAGCAGCCCTGCTACTGTGAAGATGAATAACATGTGGTCACAGAGCTTTATGGAGAGTCTTCTTTTCCAGTGGTGAGAATTTAGCTTTTCTTTTTTTTTTTTTTTTTTTTTTTT
>NC_037674.1:16679492-16710760 GCF_003255815.1 Theropithecus gelada
TTTTTTTTTTTTTTTTTTTTTTTTTTTTTTGAGACGGAGTCTTGCTCTGCTGCCCAGGCTGGAGTACAGTGGCCGGATCTCAGCTCACTGCAAGCTCCGCCTCCCGGGTTCACGCCATTCTCCTGCCTCAGCCTCCCGAGTAGCTGGGACTACAGGCGCCTGCCACCTCGCCCGGCTAGTTTTTTGTATTTTTAGTAGAGACGGGGTTTCACCGTGTTAGCCAGGATGGTCTCGATCTCCTGCCCTCGTGATCCACCCGTCTCGGCCTCCCAAAGTGCTGGGATTACAGGCTTGAGCCACCGCGCCCGGCCTCAGCTTTTCTTTTAACCCTTTGTTAACAGTAACAAATGCCTCTCTGATTTTAATATTCTACTAATGGTCTGCAAAGTTAACTCTGGTTATTAGGTTTAGAACAGACAACTGTTGCAATTAGATAATTTTTAAGAGTTCTTACACCTTAGAACAGCTATATTTAGAACAAAATTAAGTGGTGTTACTCAGCAGGGCAAGAGCAGTGCTTCTGATAATCTCCATTTGCCCCTCCCATCATGGGATTTCCACCCTACAAGCAAGCTGGGGGCAAGGGCAACTGGGTTCCCAGCTACTGGGGAGGCTGAGGCAGGAGAAGCACTTGAACCTGGCACTCACACCTGTAATCCCAGCACTTTGGTAGGATCACCTGAGGTCAGGAGTTCAAGAACAGCCTAGCCAACATTTTTAGTAGAGATGGTGAAACCCCATCTCTACTAAAAAGTACAAAAATTAGCCGGGCATGGTGGTACGCGCCTGTAGGCCCAGCTACTCAGGAGGCTGAGGTGGGAGAATTGCTTGAACCTGGGAGGCGTGGGGGTTGCAGTGACCTGAGACTATGCCACTGCATTCCAGCTGGAAGGCAGAGTAAGACTCTGTCTCAAAACTAAATAAATGTTTCTCTATTTGCCATATACCTTGAGAAAAATTTCCAGAGACTTAAGATGGTTGTTTCCTTTATTTTTTTTAATTTATTTTTTTGTTGTTGTTGAGGCGGAGTCTCGCTCTGTTGCCCAGGCTGGAGTGCAGTGGCCGGATCTCAGCTCACTGCAAGCTCTGCCTCCCGGGTTCACGCCATTCTCCTGCCTCAGCCTCCCAAGTAGCTGGGACTACAGGCGCCCGCCACCTTGCCCGGCTAATTTTTTGCATTTTTTTTTTTTTTTTGAGACGGAGTCTCGCTCTGTCACCCAGGCTGGAGTGCAGTGGCCAGATCTCGGCTCACTGCAAGCTCCGCCTCCCGGGTTCACGCCATTCTCCTGCCTCAGCCTCCTGAGTAGCTGGGACTACAGGCGCCCGCCACCTTGCCCGGCTAGTTTTTTGTAATTTTTAGTAGAGACGGGGTTTCACCATGTTAGCCAGGATGGTCTCGATCTCCTGACCTCGTGATCCGCCCGTCTCGGCCTCCCAAAGTGCTGGGATTACAGGCTTGAGCCACCGTGCCCGGCCAATTTTTTGCATTTTTAGTAGAGACGGGATTTCACCGTGTTAGCCAGGATGGTCTCAATCTCCTGACCTCATGATCCGCCCGCCTCGGCCTCCCAAAGTGCTGGGATTACAGGTGTGAGCCACCGCGCCCGGCTGTTTCCTTTATAATATTCTTCCTGGATCCTATCCATGAAACTCCTGATACTGCCATTCCAAAGTCATTTCCCATACCAATTATTATTATTATTATTGAGACAGATTCTCACTGTCACCTAGGCTAGAGTGCAGTGGCGTGATCTTGGCTTACTGCAACCTCTGCCGCCCGGGTCCAAGCGATTCTCCTGCTTCAGCCTCTCGAATAGCAGGGCTGGGATTACAGGTGCCTGCCACTGCGCCTGGCTAATTTTTGTAGTTTTAGTAGAGACGAGGTTTCACCATCTTGGCCAGGCTGGTCTTGAACTCCTGACCTCGTGGATCCACCCACCTTGCCTTCTCAAAGTGGTGGGATTACAGGTGTGAGCCACCGGGCCCGGCCAGTAAGAATTGTTTTTTTGTTGTTTGTTTTTTTCAGATGGAGTTTCGCTCTCAATGGTGAGATCTTGGCTCACCATAACCTCTGCCTCCCAGGTCCAAATGATTCTCCTGCCTCAGCCTCCTGAATAGCTGAGATTACAGGCACGTGCCAACACGCCAGGCTAATTTTGTATTTTTAGTAGAGACAGGGTTTCTCCATGTTGCTCAGGCTGGTCTCGAACTCCTGACCTCAGGTGATCTGCCCGCCTCAGCCTCCCAAAGTGCTGGGATTATAGGCGTGAGCCACCACACCCAGCTTGTTTTTGTTTTTGAGACGGATATTCACTTTTGTTGCTCAGGCTATAGTGCAATGGCACAGTCTCGCCTCACCGCAACCTCTGCCTCCCGGGTTGAAGCGCTTCTCCTGTCTCAGTCTCTCCCCAGTAGCTGGGATTACAGGCATGCGCCACCACGCCTGGCTAATTTTGTGTATTTAGTAGAGATGGTATTTCTCCATGTTGGTAAGGCTGGTCTCGAATTCCTCATTTCAGATTATCTGTCCGCCTCAGCCTCCCAAAGAGCTGGGATTACAGGCATGAGCCGCGGTGTCCGGCCAAGAATTCTTTTTTTTGAGACGGAGTCTCGCTCTGTCGCCCAGGCTGGAGTGCAGTGGCGCAATCTCGGCTCACTGCAACCTCCGTCCACCCAGGTTCAAGCGATTCTCCTGCCTCAGCCTCCTGAGTAGCTAGGATTACAGGTGCCTGCCACCATGCCCGGCTAAATTTTTTTTTTTTTGAGACGAATCTCACTCTGTTGCCCAGGCTTGAGTGCAGTGACGTGATCTTGGCTCACTGCAACCTCCACCTCCCAGTTCAAGCGATTCTCCTGCCTCCACCTCCCAAGTAGCTGGGACTACAGGCATGTGCCATCACGCCAGGCTAATTTTTTGTATTTTTAATAGAGATGGGGTTTCACTGTATTAGCCAGCATGGTCTCAATCTCCTGACCTCATGATCTGCTCACCTTGGCCTCCCAAAGTGCTGGGATTACAGGCGTGAGCCACCACGCCCGACCAAGAATTCTTAATAACTGTTTCTTCACTCTTAAACTGAGACAGTTGAGCAATTACAAGGTGTTTGCAAGGAAGACAGCTCTATGGCAAGATGATGATATCCATTCCCAGCACAAAGGAGAACACAGGAGTGCAGCAGTTGAGCAGCTTTTCCTTTCTTCCTGAACTACACCTTACAGTGTGGTTTTAGTATTTTGCTTTTCGTTACAAATTCGATAGGGAAGGTCAAACCAACTATAAAGGATTACTGAGCATCATACTATTTCATCATCCCCAAGTCCATTGGTAGAAGTTATCAAGAGTTGTCTGTATTTTAAAAAAGCATACAACCATCATGAAATTTTACCTCTGCAATCTTTTCTGATAGAGATACATTGTGAATATCCATCTCTGATGCATTTACTATGGCTTTTGTTTTTAAGAGATAGCTAGATAGGAAAAAAGAGAAAATATTAGTGTCATACCATGGTTAAGATTATAAATGAACCAAACTTGCCTTCTAAAGAAAATGTGTGTCAAAAAAAGCCTTCTTACTGATTTTCACTTCAAGACTCATGATGTTACAGTTGGCCCACTATATCCATGGGTACAGCATCGGATTCGAACAACCACAGACTAAAAATATTTGGGGAAAAAAACTGGATTGTGTCTGTATTGAACAGGTACAGACTTTTTCTTGTCATCATTCCCTTAACAATACAACAACTTTGTAAATTTCCTATGCATATTTGTAATGTACATAGCATTTACATTACATTAGCTGTCAGAAGTAATCTGGAGATTATTTTAAAGTATAAAATATGTACTTTTATACTTTATACTTTAATACTTTATACTTTAAAAAGGAGGATATCCAAAAGTAATATGCAAATATTATACCATTTAATATCAGAAACTTGAGTGTCCATGGATTTTGGTATCTGGTGGGGTCCTCAAACGGATACTGAAGGATGACTGCATTTCCTTGGAAAAACAAATTCAAAAATAAACAAATCGGAGAGGATCTCTGCCTCATCCTACCAGAGACAAAATTATCTCATGGTAAACTAAAGACAAAAACCAGGCTCATATGAATAATTATGATGATAAGCTTTACACTTCATCAGTGGGATCCTGTAGCACAGTTTGAAGGAAAGTAATCCCAGTGTGAGACAAAGTGTTGGTCACCTATTCCCAGTAGCTATTCCCCACTTTTTTTTTTTTTTTGAGATGGAGTCTCGCTCTGTTGCCCAGACTAGTGTGCAGTGGCACGATCTCAGCTCACTGCAACCTCTGCCTCCCGGGTTCAAACGACTCTCCTGCCTTAGCCTCCCAAGTAGCTGGGATTACAGGCTTGCACCACCACGCCCAGTTAATTTTTGTATTTTTAGTAGAGACGGTGTTTCACCATGTTGGTCAGGTTGGTCTCGAACTCCTGACCTCAGGTGATCCCCCCCGCCTCAGCCTCCCAAAGTGCTGGGATTATAGGCGTGAGCCACCAAGCCCAGCCTTCCTCACTTCTTTATTGCCAACAGAATCCAGATTTTTGCCACGAGCCTCCTGTTACATATTTGCTTTCTCAAATAAAGTGATCATGTGACATAGTTCTGGCCAACAAGGATAAGAAAATTGGTTGGGTATACTGGCTTACACCTATTATCCCAGCACTTTGGGAGACTGAGGCAGGCAGATGGCTTGAGACCAGAAATTCAAGACCAGCCTGGGCAACACAGCGAAACCCCATCTCTTTTTCTTTCCTTTCCTTTTTTTTTTTTTTGAGAGGGAGTCTCACTCTGTCGCTCAGGCTGGAGTGCAATGGCGTGATCTCAGCTCACTGCAACCTCTGCCTTCCAGGTTCAAGCAATTCTCCTGCCTAAGCCTCCCAAGTAGGTGGGATTACAGGTGCCCACCACCATGCCCAGCTAATTTTTGTATTTTTAGCAGAGGCAGGTTTTCACCATATTGGACAGGCTGGTCTTGAACTCCTGACTTTAGGTGGTCCGCCGCCTGCCTTAGCCTCCCAAAGTGCTGGGATTACAACCATGAGCCACCGTGCCTCGTATAAGTGAAACCCCATCTCTACAAAAAATACAAAAATTAGCCAGATGTGATGGCATGCTTATAGTCCCAGCTACTTGGGAGGCTGAGTTGGGAGGATCACCTGAACCCAAGAGGTTGAGGCTGCAGTGAACCATGATAGCTCCAGCCTGTGTGACAGACAGACCATGTCTCAAAAAAAAAAAAAAAAAAAAGATTAAGAAAATTTATGCCGGCAGGGCGCTGTGGCTCATGAGTGTAATCCCAGCACTATGAGAGGCCAAGGTGGGCAGATCACCTGAGGTCAGGAATTTGAGACCAGCCTGGCAAACATGGTAAAACTCCATCTCTACTAAAAAGACAAAAATTAGCCGGGCGTAGAGGAGTGCGTCTGTGGTCCGAAATACTTGGGAGGCAAGGCAAAAGAACCACTTGAACCTGGGAGGCAGAGGTTGCAATGAGCTGAAATCGCACCACTGTGCTCCAACCTGGGTGACAGAGCAAGACTCTGTCTCAAAAAAAAAAAAAGAAAGAAAATTTATGCTGATGAAAAGGGGGAATTTTCTTGTGTTCCCATACTCTCCATATCCTTTTCCTTCATGTTTAGAATGCTATCATCAATAGATGTAATGACTGTAATTCCAGCAGCCATCCTGAATCCAAGAGGAAAAGGCCAAAGTTTCCATTTAATTGAAAAGAATGTCCTGACCTTTTATCCAACTCATTTTAAATATTAAGAAATTAACCAAAATCTCATAATGCTTTTTCAAATTTATGTTAAAAATATGTTACTAAAAGCTTACTACCCTAGCAAAAATGCAATTATTGCTCCTCTAGAACATTTACTTTTGTACTGATTTCTAGAAAAGATGTGGGATTACTAACAGCACACATTTACAGTTTTTTTTTTTTTTCCTGCTTTAAAGTTAATTCTAAATAGAAATTGCTTAAGAATCTAGAAATTGGCCGGGCGCGGTGGCTCACGCCTGTAATCCCAGCACTTTGGGAGGCCGAGACGGGCGGATCACGAGGTCAGGAGATCGAGACCATCCTGGCTAACACGGTGAAACCCCGTCTCTACTAAAAAAATACAAAAATTAGCCGGGCGCGGTGGCGGGCGCCTGTAGTCCCGGCTATACTGGAGGCTGAGGCAGGAGAATGGCTTGAACCCGGGAGGCGGAGCTTGCAGTGAGTGGAGATCACGCCACTGCACTCCAGCCTGGGCGACAGGGCGAGACTCCGTCTCAAAAAAAAAAAAAAAAAAAAAGAATCTAGAAATTGAGGCTGGGCATGGTGGCTAATGCCTGTAATCTTAACATTTTGGGAAGCCCAGGCAGGAGAATTGCTTGAACCCAGGAGGCGGAGGTTGCAGTAAGCTAAGATCATGCCATTGTACTTCCAGCCTGGGTGACAGAGTGAGACTCCATCTTTAAAAAATAAAAGAATAAAAAATGATCAATCCATCTCAGATATATATTTTGTGTTGGAAATCTGCAATGAAGATCAAATGGTATACCTAATGCACAGTGAACAACCCATGGTAAAGGACTGGCTTTGCTAATAAGTTTTATTGTTTAGTCAACCATAACTCAGCTAGAAACATCTATCTAAGCATAAGAAATGAGAAAAAGCAGCTGGGTGTGGGGGCTCACACCTGTAATCCCAGCACTTTGGGAGGACAAAGCGGGCGGATCACGAGGTCAGTAGGTCGAGACCATCCTGGCTAACACGGTGACACCCTGTCTCTATTAAAAATACAAAAAATTAGCCACTCGTGGTGGCGGGCAACTGTAGTCCAAGCTACTTGGGAGGCTGAGGCAGGAAAATAGCAGAATGGCACGAACCCAGGGGACGAAGCTTGCAGTGAGCCAAGATCGCGCCACTGTACTCCAGCCTGGGCGACAGAGCGGGACTCCATCTCAAGAAAAAAAAAAAAGAAACAAACGAGAGAAAGGAAACCTTTTAGTTTTATGAAAAATAAGCATTTGAGTTAAGATGTGCTCAAATTTCAGCTCTTCCACCTCTTTGAGCCCTAGGTTTCTTAGACTATACTAAGAACTCAGTGATATAAGCATAATGCCTACATAAACTGGGTTGTCAATGCTTGTTTTGTTTTTGTTTTTGTTTTTTAATGGTCAAGGAAAGACTTCGAAGGATGTTTCAGTTTCTTGTACTATGTAGAAAAGCTTAAAAGTGTAATTTGTTAGGAAAATAATGCAATAGCCAATGTAATTCATGAGAAAGGATAGCCAGTAGGGTAGTTTTTCTGATGCTATGAGGCTACATGATCATTATTTTTACTTTTCTCTGTCTGCTTCATGTTTTACTGCAGAGAAGATTTCTCAGCAGCTACATGCATCATATAGGAAATAGCTACCCCATACATACAGCTTTCACTTCCCAGCTTCAACACTAGTACCATCTACACGTAACTGGTATTTCTGGGCCCTTATTTCAAATTCCTAGGGTAGAAAACTGGTTGGCTTAGTTTGGATCGGGTATCCATTTTTCTCTTTTTTTTTTTTTTTTTTTTTTTTTGAGACAGAGTCTCATTCTGTTGCCAGGCTGGAGTACAGTGGTGCGATCTCGGCTCACTGCAACCTCTGACTCCCTGGTTCAAGTGATTATCCTGCCTCAGCCTCCCAAGTAGCTGGGATTACAGGCACACGCCACCACACCCAGCTAATTTTTTTGTATTTTTTAGTAGAGACGGGGTTTCCCCATGTTGACCAGGATGGTCTCGATCTCCTGACCTCATGATCTGCCCGCCTCAGCCTCCCAAAGTGCTGGAATTACTGGCATGAGCTACCATGCCCAGCACCGTTTTTCTTTTCTAAGAGACAGGGTCTTGCTCTGCTCCGCATGCTAGAATACAGTGACACAATCATAGCTCACTGTAACCTTGAATTCCTGGGCTGTAGCTATCCTCCCACCTTAGCCTCCTGAGTAGCTAGGACTACAGGCATACACCACCACACACAGCTAATAGTTTAAATTTTTTGTAGAGACAGAGTCTTGCTATGTTGCCTAGGCTATTCTCAAACTCCTAAGCTCAAACAATCCTCCAACTCAGTCTTCCAAAGCGCTGACATTACAGGCATGACCCACCATGCCTGGCCAGGTATTCATTCTTGATCCAGTACCTGGGAGTGGGAATCACACATGATATAAATATACAAGACCCCCCCTATTAGAGGGAGACAGAGGCTGGGCACAAACCCAAAAGGTATCTACTACAACATTATTTTGCAAAAGCTTACTTTCTAGAATGATCTTTTTATCTTTTATTTATTTATTTTTATTTTTTCTGAGACGGAGTCTCATTCTGTCACCCAGGCTGAAGTGCAGTGACTCGATCTTGGCTCACTGCAACCTCCACCTCCTGGGTTCAAGCAATTCTCCTGCCTCACCTCCCGAGTAGCTGGGACCACAGGCGGGCACCACCACACTTGGCTTATTTTTGTATTTTTAAAGGAGATGGGGTTTCACTATGTTGGCCAAGCTGGTCTCGAACTCCTGACCTCAGATGAACCCCCGACCTTGGCCTCCCAAAGTGCTGGGATTACAGGCGTGAGCCACTGCGCCTGGTCATACAATGTTCTTTTTATTTATTTATTTTTTTTAAGGGGGCAGTTTGAGATAGGAGGCTTCACTATGTTGCCTAGGCTGATCTCAAACACCTTCAAGATTCAAGGGATCCTCCTGCCTCAGCCTCCTGGGTAACTAGAATTATAGGCACACACCACCACATCTGGCAAAAAGTTTTTAATGAAAGACTACCCTCTGAATTCTTCCATGGATGCTTCTTAAGATGTGGTATAAGAAGACATGGAAGATAATCATAATGTTATAAGATTATATTTTGGTCCCACTGCTATCTTTTATTTTATTTAAGAGATGGAGTCTCATTTTGTCACCTAAAATGGAATGCAGTGGTATGATCACAGCAAACTGTAACCTTGAACTCTTGGGCTCATGTGATCCTCCCACCTCAGCCTCCCAAGTAACTGGTACTACAGGGGCAGGCCACCACCACATCCAGCTAATTTTTTTTTATTTTGTATAAAAAAATAGGGGTCTCACTATATTGCCCATGGAGGTCTTGAACTCCTGCCCTTAAGCAGTCCTCCCACCTTGGCCTCACAAAGCACTGGCATTACAGGCGTGAGCCATCACACTTAGCCCACTGCTATCTTTTTGTCAAAGACAGTGCCTGACTTTAGCATCTTCTTTGGTACAAACGCTTTGTCTTTTTTTTTTTTTTTTTTTTTTGAGGCAGAGTCTTGCTCTGTCACCCAGGCTGGGGTATAGTGGCACGATCTCAGCTCACGGTGCAACCTCCACCTTTCAGGTTGAAGCAATTCTCCTGCCTCAGCCTCCCAAGTAGTTGGACAGAATCTCACTCTGTCTCTCAGGCTGGAGTGCAGTGGCGCAATCTCGGCTCACAGCAGCCTCCGCCTCCCAGGTTCCAACAATTCTCATGCCTCGGCCTCTTAAGCAGCTGGGATTACAGGTGTCTACCACACCTGGCTAATTTTTGTATTTTTAGTAGAGACGGGTTTCACCATGTTGGCCAGGCTGGTCTCAAACTCCTGACTTCAAGTGATCCACCCGCCTCAGCTTCCCAAAGTGCTGGAATTACAGGCATGAGCCACTGTGCTCAGCCCACTTTCTCTTTCCTGAAAAATCTTTTAAAATTTATTTGATGGACTTTGTCTCTAAATAAATAAATAAATAAATAAATAAATAAATAAATAAGTGTATTTGATGATCAATATCTAAGTCTACTCACCACACCATTTTGTCACTGGAAAGGCAGAAGTGACCTCTCAAGGCAGCCAGGGCAGCATGGGTAGAATACAGATGGAAACCAATGGGAATCCCACAGGAACCACAGAATAAAAGGTTGTAAGTACTAGGAGTAGGGAAAAACAGAATATGGGTAAGAATAAAAAATCATGTAAGAAATAAAAAATAACTAGTCTCTGAAGCATTCCTAACACCTAAGTCAGGGTGAAAATTATATTGTAATAGGAATGAGACTGAAAGAATATCACATTCAAGAAAGGGTAACTCACGTTGTAATTTAATTACATGCTGGATTGCGGATACCCTCTTATATTCTGGTCAAAGCAGTCATGGATGTATAATTGTCACTTCAGTAGAGAAAGGTAACTTACCCCTAATAAACAGAAAAAGAGCTAACTAATCTGATTAATACTAAAACATTTAAAACTACAAATCACCGTGTAAAATGGCTATCATTATATAAATTCACATTTGTTGAAAAAATAATCATGTTGACTGGGGCTTTACTAAACAAATTGTTCATAGAACTAAAATCAAGATTTGTCTTTTGCATATATAAAAAAAAGTTAATGAAAAAATGCCCAGACTAAAAGAGAAAGAAAAAGGAATCCCATTACCCTAGCAAGCCATCTATTTTGCTTTCCTTATCCTCTGAAAAGATTACTGATGAAGAGTCAGATGTTGATTTTAGTTCTCATTACAATTCTTGAGCAAGTCATCATATTTGCTGGTATATAAGACATATTTAAATATTAAAAAGGAACATTTTGGTCAGGCACAGTGGTTCACACCTACTGTAACGCAGCACTTTCAGAGGCCAAAGTGGGCAGATAGCTAGAGCCCAGAAATTCAAGATCAGCCTAGGCAACATGGTAAAACCCCGTCTTAAAAAATAAACAGCCCGGGCACGGTGGCTCACGCTTGTAATCCCAGTACTTTGGGAGGCCGAGGCTGGCAGATCACGAGGTCAGGAGATCAAGACCATCCTGGCTAACATGGTGAAATCCCGTCTCTACTAAAAATATTAAAAAATAGCTAGGTGTGGTGGCGGGCGCCTATAGTCCCAGCTACTCGGGAGGCTGAGGCAGGAGAATGGTGTGAACCCAAGAGGCGGAGCTTGCAGTGAACCGAGATAGTGCCACTGCACTCCAGCCTTGGCAACAGAGCAACACTCCGTCTCAAAATAAAATAAAAAAATTTTCTAAAAGAAAAGCACTTTAAGAAAGTATTTCATCATGCATGTGCTAAAGGCAATTTTAAAGTGCTTTGGTAAAGGAAAAATTAATTATATTAATATAGAGTATGCTATGAAGAATTTTTTTTTTTTTTTAAGACAGGTTCTTGTTCTGTTGCCCAGGTCAGAACATAGTGGTACAATCATAGCTCCCTGCAGCCTTGAATTCCTGGGCTCAACTGATCCACCTGCCTCAGCTTCCCAAAGCTGGGATTACAGGTGCATGCTACCATGCCCTACTAATTTTTTTTTGGAAGAAATGGGGTCTTACTTCCCAGGCTAGCAGAATTCTATTAACAAAATACAACATAAAAATCACATAGCTAGCCCAGGCATGATGGCTTATGCCTGTAATCCCAGCACTTTGGGAGGCCAAGGCAGGTGGATCACCAGAGGTCAAGAGTTCAAGACCAGCCTGGCCAACATGGTGAAACCCTGTCTCTACTAAAAATACAAAAATTAGCCAGGCATGGTGGCGGGTGCCTGTAATCCCAGCTACTCAGGAGGGTGAGGCAGGAGAATCGCTTGAACCGGGGAGGCGGAGGTTGCAGTGAGCGGAGATTGTGCCATTGCACTCCAGCCTGGGCGACAAGAGCAAAACTCCGTCTTAGAAAAAAAAAAAAACAAACACATAGCTAAAAAGAAATATTCATGTCAATGGATACTAAAAAAGAACAAATAACAAAATATATTAGGTTTATTGGTAAATGAAGTCCCACACCACACATATAGTAATCTTGTGAATATAGGTAACCAAAAAGCAAACTGTGAAATAAAGTGTCATTAATTTGAAATTCCACGTAGGAATTAATTAGTTCAGACAAAGCACAGTACTTATAAACAAATGTCTCAGTGGAAATTAATTTACTGGGCCGGGCGCAATGGCTCACACTTATAATCTGAGCATTTTGGGAGGCGGGCAGATCACCTGAGACCAGGAGTTTGAGAACAGCCTGGTCAACATGGTGAAACTCCGTCTCTACTAAAAATACAAAATTTAGCTGGGTTTCCAGAAGGTTTTCAATTTACTTTGCCCATATCCATCAGAGAAATAACTATCTATAGTAGCTATAGATAGTAACAGTAAATGAGCATTGACTTCAACTTAAAGTCATCAGCTGCACTGGCCCCTAACAAGAGAGAAAGCCTGTCCTTTGAAGCTTTTTTTTTTCTTTTTTTTGGTTGGAGTACAGTGGTACAATCACAGCTCACTACAGCCTTGACATCCCAGACTCAAGTGATCCTCCCACCTCAGCCTTCCAATTAGCTGGACCACAGGTGCACACTATAATGCCCATCTAATTTTTAAATGTTTTGTAGAGATCGGTTCTTGCTATGTTGCCCAGGCTGGTCTTGAACTCCTATGCTCAAGCAATCCTCCCACCTTGGTCTCCCAAAGTGCTGGGATTACACGTGTGAGTCACTGTGACCAGCTCCTTTCAAGCCAGGTAATACTTCTCCTTTCTACCTATGAAAGTCTGAGATGGCATCTTCTTCCAATAGAAGGCTGTTTCATCTGCACTGAAAATCTGTTGTTTAGTGTACCCACTTTCATTTTCTGCAGCTTCTGCATCAGTACTTGCTGTTTCACTTTGGACTTTTGTTATAGAGAAGGTTTCTTTCCTTAAATCTCAAGAACCAACCTCTGTTTTTTTTTTTAGATAGTCTTGCTCTGTCACCCCGGCTGGAGTGTGGTGGCACAATCACAGCTCCACTGCAGCCTCGACCTCTATGGCTCAAGCCAGCCTTCCTTCTCAGCCTCCCAAGCAGCTGGGACTATAGGTGTGCACCACCACATCCGGCTAAATTGTTTTGTATTTTGTAGAGACAGCATTTCACCATGTTGCCCAGGCTGGTCTCAAACTCCTGGGTTCAAGCAATCCACCCACCTCGGCCTCCCAAAGTGCTGGGGTTACAGGCATGAGCCATTGCACCTAGCCAACATTTGCTACTTTCAAACTTCTGCAGCTTCCTCACGTCTCAGCCTTCACAGAATTGAAGAGAGTTAGGGCCTTGTTCTGGATTAGGCTTTGGTTTAAAGGAATGCTGTGGCTGGTTTGATCTTCTACTCATACCACTCAAACTTCCTCCATATCAGCTTATAACTGGAGTAGCACTTTTAATTTCCATGTATTTGTTTGTTTGATGGAGTTTCGCTCTTGTTGCCCAAGCTGGAGTGCAATGGTGTGTTCTCAGTGCACTGCAACCTCTGCCTCCCGGGTTCAAGTGATTCTCCTGCCTCAGCCTCCCAAAGAGCTGGAATTACAGGTGTGTGCCACCATGCCCGGCTAATTTTGTATTTTTAGTAGAGATGGGGGTTCACCATGTTGGTCAGGTTGGTCTTGAACTCCTGACCTCATGTGATCCACCCACCTCAGCCTCCCAAAGTGCTGGGATTACAAGCGTGAGCCACCGCGCCCGGCCCCATTTTTTTCTTCATATTCACAATTTGGCATGACTTCACATGCCTTCCCAGCTACTCGGGAGGCTGAGGCAGAATGGTGTGAACCTGGGAGGCAGAGCTTGCAGTGAGCCGAGATCGCGCCACCGCACTCCAGCCTGGGCAACAGAGTGAGGCTCCATCTCAAAAAAAAAAAAAAAATCAAACCAACAAAAAAAAAGGAAATGCTGTCAACAGACTTGCTCAACAAGTACATGTCAGTTCCACGCTCCTCAGTCTCATAAAGTCAGGGACTAGAGACCAATCTGTAATTATCAATACGTACCTGCCTTTGAGTGAACCTTCAATGCCAACTAGGAAGGGCGCTTCCAAAACGACGTTATTTGTAACTCCTAGGAACACAAACACGGGTCAGAACTCATACTCTGCGGGCCTTGAAATGGAAAATCTCTCCTCTAGACAGACTCATCCCCGCCATAAATGTCAGGAGACTCCCCAGTTCCCTGCCCCATCCCCAGGCCAAGGAGTTATGTGCTTCCAAATTTTCATTCCGTTTTCTTCCCCAGGTGGTTCTCTGCCACCCGGTGGAGAAGGCGGGAACAACCTCTCGGGCTAGCCTCTGCCTTTCCCGAACGCCTCACTGCACTCACTGGAGAAGACCACGGCCCCAAGGGACCGCGACAGGTCCCAGGCGAGGTGCACCGAGTCGGCGAGCACGGCGTGGCATTGTGCGCACTGGAAAACAGCGCACCTCTCAGGCTGCAGCCAAGACGGCAGCTGCGAGACGGCGGCCGGCTCCTCAGCCCCCAGCCCTGCGGGGCCGAGCGGCGAGGACCCCTTCACCACCTGTGTATCCCACTCCATGGAGGTCGTAAAAGAAGCTTCGTCAATCGCCCTCTCAGTGTCATCACAGAAGTCACCCTGGGGCGGCGTTGCACAAGGCGAGCGATGCCGCCGCGGCTGAGCCGCCATCTTCTCTCAGGCGGCGCCGTCGTTTCGAATACACGCCAGGCCCCGCCCCAAGCACAGCTCCTGCGTCCTCATTGGACATCGTGGGCAATCCAAGCACTGGAGTCCCAGTCCGCGCACTCGTTATCTGAACCGTCCTTATAGGCCCTTCGGCGCCTGCGTATTCGTGAAGTGTGAGAAAAGCGCGCGACTGTTGGGACGGGAAATCAGCCTTTCTATTGGTCAGGGTTAGAAACCCCGCCTTTGAGGCATTTTCAACCAATGGAAGCGCGGCATTCTTCATTTAAACTGTCTATAAATTTCTGCTTAGTCAAAGTTAAGAGTGGCGCCAGGGATTTGAACCTTGCTTACGAGATTTGGTGATCCATCTTCTGAGTATCGCCGGGATTTTGAATCGCGATGATCATCCCCTCCCTAGAGGAGCTGGACTCCCTCAAGTACAGTGACCTGCAGAACTTAGCCAAGAGTCTGGGTCTCCGAGCCAACCTGCGGGTACGACGCTGGCGGGGCAGTTCCCTGGGCGGGTGCGGCGGGAGTAGCGGCCTCAGGGAGATGCGATGCGAAGGGACCGAGCGGGAAGCCCGGGGACTGAAGCAGCCGTCCCTGCCCCTCGGGCGGTAGATGTGGTTCACGGTGGTCCCAGTTAGAACTCTGATAAACGGAAGAGGAACTGTAGTTTTCACCTCATTGTGAAGCTGGCTTGTCTGGGTGCTCACATGATAAGCCTCTGTTCCGAGGGGTGGTTTGTTGTTTTTTGTTTTTTGTGGTTTTTTTTTTTTTTAAATTACTTTATACCTCTCAGGGCATCGATTACGAAACGCAGGCCCAGAAAGCAGAAGGGGTGTCGTTAATCGTTAGACAATTAAGTAAATAATTGGCTCAGCTTCTAGAAAACCCCAAACAGACTTCAGTGATTTGTAATATTGCCGATAATCTCTTGATACTTTATTGATGGACCTGTCAGGGGGAAAGAAAAAATCGACTTTTAGGAGACCTGAGTTTTATAACTCAGCCCTGATCTAATATACTCATGTACTTATTGATGACTGTTGTGGTGATGGTATCTATCAAAACCAGTAAGGTCTTTGACTCCGAGGCTACAAGATGTGAGGAGAATTGGCCGGGCGCGGTGACTCGTGCCTGTAATCCCAACACTTTGGGAGGCCGAGGTAGTTGGATCACCTGAGGTCAGGATTTCGAGACCAGCATGGCCATTAAAAAATTAGCCGGGCGTGGTGGCACACGCCTGTGATCCCAGCTACTCGGGAGGCTGAGGCAGGAGAATCGCCTGAACCTGGGAAGCCAAGGTGGCAGTGAGCCAAGATCGCACCCACTGCACTCCAACCTCGGTGACAGAGCGAGACTCAAAACAAAAACAAACAAACAAACAAAAAACAAGATGTTAGAAGATTTGGGGATTCAATGTAGGATAGCGGTTTTATATATTTTGTTAATAGTTGAGACTTCCCACATAATACTGCTGTATGCTCTCTAGGTTTGTCCTGCAGGCTATGATACTGACACTGAATAAATGCCTAAATCAGTCGTCACAAATGTTTTCTTTTTTTTTTTTTTCTCCTTTGAGACAGAGACAGAGTCTTACTCTGTCGCCCAGTCTGGAGTGCAGTGGCGCAATCTCGGCTTACCACAACCTCCACCTCCCGAGTTCAAGCGGTTCTCCTGCCTCAGGCTCCTGAGTAGCTGGGATTACAGGCGCCTGTCACCATGCCCGGCTAATTTTTGTATTTTTAGTAGAGACTGGAGTTCACCATGTTGGTCAGGCTGGTCTCGAACTCCTGATCTCATGATCCGCCCGCCTCAGCCCCCCAAAGTGCTGGGATTACAGGCGTGAGCCACCACACCCGGCCTAAATTGTTTAAACAAAATAATCAGGGCCTAAGTGCCTGTTGGGGCTGAATGACCAAAGGGTTTTCCTTGGGGATTATTTGTGGGCTATAGTGGTTTGTGGCTCCCCTATACTTTGTAAACAAAGCCTTAATATCTCAGCCTAAATTCCTTAGGCTTTTTTGCTGCCTAGCTAGAATCTTTTATCCACGGCTGCATCCCTGAACACTTGGAACTTTTATCTGTCTTTGTCCCATTGCTCATTTTGACCCTTTGGCCTCAGATCACCTTCTTTCTCCTTTATCTGCCTGACTGTGTGTGTGTGGCCTCAGATCACCTTCTTTCTCCTTTATCTGCCTGACTCTGTGTGTGTGTGTGTTTTGGGTTTCACCATCTTGCCCAGGCTGTTCTTGAACTCCTGGGCTCAAGCGATCCTCCGGCCACGGCCTCCCAAAGCCCTGGGATTACAGGCGTGATCCACCACGCCTGGCCCATATCAAGTATTTATAGGTGAAATGTTACGATACCTGTAAAATTTGCTGTAGAATACTCAAGGAAAAAGAGGGAAACTAGATGAAGTAAGAACGCAGAATGTTAATAATTACTGAAACTGCTAATAGGTACATGGGGGGATTGCACTATTCTCTCTACTTTTGTAGAAATTTTCCATAATAAGATGTTTTAAATTATAAACTGTTGGTACAACCCAGGTGCTCATTAAGTCAATTGCCTTTTGAAATTCTAGTACATAGCAAAAAAATTTATAAATTGCTCTAATTATCAAGATTTGATTAAAATGAAACACTACAATTTAAATAAATTAAATAAATTTTACTAGTATAAATATACTAGTATAATAGTGCAAATACTATTTCAGTTTAATCAAATCTTGATAATTTTACTAGTATGATATTATTAAAAATAAATTTATGGCCGGCATGGTGGCTTGCGCCTGTAATCCCAGCATTTGGGAGGCCGAGGCAGGTGTATCACCTGAGGTCAGGAGTTTGAGACCAGACTGGCCAACATGGCAAAACCCCATCTCTACTAAAAATACAAAAATTAGCCGGGCGTGGTGACGGGCACCTGTAATCCCAGCTACTCGGGAGGCTGAGGCAGGAGAATTGCTTGAACCCAGGGAGGCAGATGCTGCAGTGAGCCAAGATCACGCCATTGCACTCCAGCCTGGGCAACAAGAGCGAAACTCTGTCTAAAAAAAAAAATAATAATAAATAAATTTATAAGAGATAATGTTAGCTCTTTTGAGAGACTTCTCTTAATGGTAAAGCAAATTGAAGGAACCAGTTATTAATGTTAGTGTGGCGACTGGTCCTTTTGTCACTCATGCCCTCACTTCCTTTCTTACCAGCTTAAATTACAAACACTGGCACTATTTCCACTTCCTTGCACCTCCCTATACTCACCTGGCAAAACCCAAGCCTGATTAAACCCAACTATGTGCTTAATCTTTGCCTATACCTCTGTAGCTAACTCTAGCTGGAGAAAACACCTAACTTTGTTGAGTGAACTTATTTTAAATATGCAACTCTAAACCTTAATATGGGCATTTGATCTTTCTCCTTTTTTTTTTTTTTTTTTTTTTTGAGATAAAGTCTCACTCTGTTGCCCAGGCTGCAGTGGCACAATCAGGGCTCACTGCAGCCTCAACCTCTCAGGCTCAAGGCATTCTCCCACCTCAGCCTCCCAAGCAACTGGGATTACAGGCACGTGCTACCACACCTGGCCCATTTTCTTCTTAGTCATGAACTTTCCTATTTTTGAAGATAATTACTTTTTATCATCTTGACTCAACTTGGCTCCCTTCCCTCCCTTGATGACTTTACCACATAGGTCTTGGGAAAGTAGATGAAATCGACAGAAAACTGCCTGATCCTTCAACCACCAAATCCCCTGCTTTTTTTCTTTTCTTTTTTCTTCTTTTTTTTTTTTTTTTTTTTTTTGAGACAGAGTCTTGCTCCGTCAGCCAGGCTGGAGTTCTCTGAAGTGCAGTGGCATAATCAGGGCTCACTGCAGCCTCAACGTCCCGGGCTCAAGCAATCCTCCCACCTCAGCCCTCCTGAGTAGCTAGGACTACAGGCATGACCACCCTGCCTGGCCAATTTTTTTTAAATTTTAGTAGAGATGAGGTCTGACTATGTTGCCCTGTCTGGTCTCCAACTCCTGAAATTCAGCAATCCTTGCGCCTTTGCCTCCCAAAGTGCTGGGATTACAGGCATGAGCCCCTAGGCTTGGCCGCACCACCAAACCTTCTAGCCACCCTGCATCTACATCCGCATACTCTGCTTCTTTGCCTGTCTAAGAGCAACCTTTCCATTTATGCTGAGGATCCTGGGCCCTCTTGCCTCCCCTAGGACTACATTCCTACAATTAGAACCTCTCTCCTGCATTAATTTCTCCACTCTGCTAGCTTATTTGCCATAAGGCATGCAATCATGTTTTAATATCACCCATCTTTCAAAAAAATAAAAAAGCCAAAATCCTCTCCTGATCCCATGTCCTCATTCCATCTACTGCCCTATTTTTCTGTTCTTTTCTACTGAAATTGCTTGTATCAAGGTCACCATCTTACAAAGATTCTCTCTCTCCCCTCACCTGGGCCTATCAGTAGCATTTGGCATGATTGAACATTCCCCTCTGCTCCAGCCACTTTCTGTTCTAGACTTTGATATTTCACTCTGTCCTGCCTTACTAGCACTTCTTTCTGGTTTCCTTGGTTGGTTCTTCATCTGCCAGATCTCTAAATGTGGAGTGCCCCCAGGGCTCTCTTCCTCTCTCTTTTTCTCTAACTGTGCTCTATCCCTGGGTAATCTTATCCACCCCATTTTTTTTTCTTTTTCTTTTTCTTTTTCTTTTTTTTTTTTTTTTTTTTTTTTTTTGAGATGCAATCTTGCTCAGTCACCCAGGCTGGAGTGCAGTGGCGCGATCTTGGCTCACTGCAACCTCCACTTCCCAGGTTCAAGCGATTCTCCTGCCTTAGCCACCTGAGTAGCTGGGATTACAGGTGCCCGCCACCATGCCCAGCTAATTTTTTTGTATTTTTAGTAGAGACAGGATTTCACCATGTTGGCCAGGCTGGTTTTGAACTCCTGACCTCAAGTGCTCCACCTGCCTTGGCCTCCCAAAGTGTTGGGTTTACAGGGATGAGCCACTGCATCTGGCCACTCCCATAAGTTAAAATTTACCCAGAAGCTAATGCCTCCCAAACCCACATCTCCAGTAGGACCTCTCTCTCCCCTAGGATGCTGACTCGTGTATTTAAGTGCATTTTCAACAACACGTTCAGGTCCAAGCGTTGACAGTCTCTTCCCCCTCTCAGTACATGGGTCAGGCCCAGTTTGGATCACTCTCCTTCACCCACAGCCATCAATCCTTGTCAGCACCTCCTCCTAAATAGACCTGAAGTCTGACCTCTGGGCACCATCTCCAACGCTGCAAACTTGTGCCACAGCACTCTAATCTCTTGACCACTGCCTCAGTCTCCCTACTGGGCTTCCTGCCTCAACTCTTACCTCACAGTAGTGTTCTCTTGGTAGTTGGAGTGATATTTGAAACTTAGGGAAAAGAAAAAAAAGAGAGAGCGACCAGGCACAGTGGTTCATGCCTGTACTCCCAGCACTTTGAGAGGCTGTGGTGGTTGGATCACTTGAGGCCAGGAGTTCAAAACTGGCCTGGCTAGCATGGCAAAACCCCATCTCTACTGAAAAAAAAAAAAAAAAATACAAAAATTAGCCAGGCGTGGTGGCATGTGCCTGTAATCCCAACTACTCGGGAGGATGAGGCACGAGAATCCCTGAACCCGAGAGGTGGAGGCTACAGTGAGCCAAGATCATGGCACTGCACTCCAGCCTGGGTGACAGAGCGAGACTCTGTCTCCAAAAAAAAAAAAAAACTTAGAATGTGTCTTTTTCTGATCAGTGCCCTCCAGTGACTCCTCTCACATTTAAAATAAAATCTAAACTTTTTCCAGTGTAATGAGAGAAACTTAGTTTGACCCTGATTTGGAGGGAAATTTTTTAAAAAAGAAAATAGCTAAAATTGGAGAGAAGGAAATTTCATTACGGGCTACATATTAGGTGATATTAGGCTTTTCCTGAGTACATGAATGCATTAGAGGTTACGTGGGAAAATCTCTTCTTATTTTTAGGAGGTGTGGCTGATATATTTAGTGGTGAAGTATCATGATGTCTGGAACTCATTTTCAAATTCTTTCACAAGAAATATATGTTAATATAGAGAAACTAAATATGAGACAATGCAAATGATTGTTGAATCTTGGTGGGAAATATGAGTGTTTATTACACTACTTCGACTTTTTTTTTTTTTTTGAGACAGAGTTTTGCTCTTGTTGCCCAGGCTGGAGTACAGTGGCATGATCTCAGCTCACCGCGCAACCTCCGCCTCCTGGGTTCAAGCAATTCTCCTGCCTCAGCCTCCTAAGTAGCTGGGATTACAGGCATGCATCACCACGCCCAGCTAATTTTGTATTTTTAGTAGAGACAGGGTTTCTCCATATTGTTCAGGCTGGTCTGGGACTCCTGAACTCAGGTGATCTGACTGCCTCAGCCTCCCAAAGTGCTGGGATTACAGGCATGAGCCACCGCACCCAGCCTACTTTGACTTCTCTATAGGCCTGACTTTTTTTTCTAATAACAAGTTAGGGGAATTGATTTTTTTTTTTTTTTTTTTTTTGAGACAAGAGTTTCGCTCTTGTCACCTAGGCTGGAGCATAGTGGTGCAATCCTGGCTCACTGAAACCTCCACCTCCAGGGTTCAAAGGATTCTCCCGCCTCAGCCTCCTGAGTAGCTCAAACTACAGGTGCCCGCCACCATGCCCAGCTATTTTTATATTTTTTGCAGAGACAGGGTTTCACCCTGTTGGCCAGGCTGGTCTTGAACTCCTAACCTTGGGTGATCTACCCGCCTCAGCCTCCCAAAGTGCTGGGATTACAGGCATGAGTCACTGTACCTGGCCGAAATTCATAATTTTTGCTGTGGCCTTTACCTCTCTACTTGACCCAGCCTCTGGTCACCTCTCTGATCTCCCTGCCCTCCACACACCTCTGTTCACCATGCTCCTACCATAAGATCAATTTCTGTCTTTCAACTCATGGGTCCATCTCAGGGCTCCTGTTCTTGGTGCTCACTCTGCTTGGAGTGCTCTTCACCTCCTGCCTCTTTCCTCATTCACATCTCAGTTCAAGCCACCACCTCAGAGAGGCCTTTCCCAACCATCCTAATTCAGGTAGCATCCCCACCCCACCCCAGTTGCCCAGTTTTATTTTTGCATCATAATACCTGATGTCATATCATTCATTTCTAGCTTTCTTGAGTAACAGACTGTTTCACCACTGTTAGAAGATCCTGGAGGGCAATTACCTTGTCTGTTTAATTCATCACTCTCTAGTGTCTGGAACAGAGCCCAGCACAATAAATGCTTGTTGAAGGAATGCACAAATATATGCTGATAACTAACATCTGCACCTTCAGCACAACTCTTGAACACCACCTCATATCATTCACCCTCCTCACTGGGTTCTGCCGCAGGTGCCTCACTTCATGCATTTTTGTACGTTTGGTGAAATTTTGAAGGTATATTAAAAAGGTATTAGAAAAATCAATAATGCCTGAATTCTGCCCTGCCAATCATCCTCTTCCCAGAGAAAAACAAGTAGAAAATAAGGTACCACTTTATTACTAGCTGAAACGGTGCCCGATGTCTTGATGCAGAGCATTCTGGTAAAGTGGATTGGAGAATGTGGCTCAGGCTTGCACCACAAGCAAAAGCTTGAGTACAAATCAAATTTCAGGATCTCTGCCATTCTTTACTGGACACATGGCCCATGATAAAAGGCATGAGAAGAATAGAGCCAAGCCTGGTGGCTGGGCCCACCTTGAGAAGGATGGCTCTGGCCCTCAACTGCATGGCTGGGTAGAAGAGGAAGAAAAAGAGAACCCAGCCAAAAAACTTGACTTTTTTTTTTTTTTTTTTTTTGAAATGGAGTCTTGCTCTGTCGCCCAAACTAGAGTGCAGTGGCGTGATCTCCTCAGCTCACTGCAATCTTCGCCTCCTGGGTTCAAGCAATTCTCCTGCCTTGGCCTCCCAAGTAGCTGGGACTACAGGCGCACGCCACCAATGCCCAGCTAATTTTTGTATTTTTATTAGGATGGGGTGTCCCCATGTTGGCCAGGCGGGGTTAAAACCCCTGACCTCATGATCCACATGCCTCAGCCTCCCAAAGTGCTGGAATTACAGGCATGAGCCACTGCGCTCAACCAAACTTGACTTTTAAAGCACAGGAAAATGTAACCAATCAAATTAACATTCTCCTTTCAGGAAAGAACAAGAAGGGAAGTTTTCCTAGGCTGGGAAGAGAAGCTCCGTGTTCCCTTCCCCCCACAGAGACCTATAACTATCCCCCTAAGACCCTGTCACCTTTGGCATTCCTCATCTTAGGGACCACACCACACTTCACCAGCTGTCCAAGCCAGAAACCTCGGCATAACGAAGTTTCCCTCTTCCTCAACTCTCATGTTCACACTGACTTCACTTCCTAAGAAGGTTTTGACTTCATCCGTACTGCCTTAGCCCCACTCTAGTTCAGGCCACAGCATCTCTGGCTCATCCCCATCAAATGCATCTTGCACATTGTTCAGGTAGAGTAATCATTCTGAGTAATGCAAAATTGGTTACCCACTGCCTTGCTGCAAACTCTTCAAAGATTGCCCTTTTCTCGGAGGGTAAAATTCATACTCTTTAAAGGCTTGTAAGGCCGGGTAACATCAGGGCCCTGCTCACTTTCCCAACATTGTCTCCTACTATCTCCCACAACAGCTCCATGCTCCAACCACACTGAACTTAAGTTCTGTAAACACCCTCACTGTTGCCTTGCTGTGCCATTCCTCTACCAGTTTCTCTATGTCCAGCTCTCTCTTTCATCCTTCAGATCTCAGCAATTAGACACATCACATCTTTTATCTGAGAACTGCCCTGTGCAGACACTTGCTGAAGTCTAATCTAGCAGAGACCCATTCTTTCTAAGTTCTAGTCCTATGGTCTGACCAGAGTACATTTAATGAATACAAGAACAGCAAAAAATGTTCAACATATCTTCCTTGTTTATTTGATTTTTGACTCTAATAATAAGGTCTCTCTTACAGGCAGACAAGTTGTTAAAAGCCTTGAAAGGCCACGTTAAACATGAGGCAAGAAAAGAAAATGAGAATCAGGTGAGTAATGTTTTTCACGTTTACCTGTTAGCTAGCAAAACAATTATATTTAGTTAATGGACAATTAACACACAACTAGTGATGATTTAAGACATGCTGTTGGCTGAGTGTGGTGGCTCACGCCTATAATCCTAGCACTTTGGGAGGCTGAGGTGGGCGGATCACTTGAGACCAGGGGTTCGAGACCAGCCTGGCCAACATGGTGAAACCCCATCTCTAGTAAAAATACAAAAATTAGCCAGACTTGATGGCAGGAGCCTGTAATCCCAGCTACTTGGGAGGCTGAGACAGGGAGAATTGCTTGAACCCAGTAGGCAGAGGTTGCAGTGAGCCAAGATCGCACCACTGTACTCCAGCCTGGGCAACAGAGCAAGACTCCATCTCAAAAAAAAAAAAAAAGATATGCTGTTTATTAAAAAAGAGATCTTTATTGGTAATAGTGCCAAGGACTGAATCCTTTCAGATTAACTATCTGCTGTTGTGAATGGTGAAACTGTTTTGCACCAATCTGTTGAATAAGATGTTTTTACACAAATACAAAGACTGAGTACTAGTTGCCAAATATTACAAGAGATGGCATGATTTGAGTAGGGAGGGAACTGGAGTTGAAATCAGAAACACCTAGGTCAAGTACCAGCTCTCATTTATTTCTCTGCAACATTAGAAAACTCAAACTCCTGGCCAGGCACAGTGGCCCATGCCTGTAATCCCAGCACTTTGGGAGGCTGAGGTGGGTGGATCACGAGGTCAGGAGATCGAGGCCATCTGGCTAAAATGGTGAAACCCTGTCTCCACTAAAAATACAAAAAATTCTCCAGGCTTGGTGGCAGGTGCCTGTAGTTGCAGCTACTCTGGAGGCTGAGGCAGGAGAATGGCGTGAACCCAGGAGGCAGAGCTTACAGTGAGCCGAGATGGCGCCACTGCAGTACAGCCTGGGCGACAGAGCGAGTCTCCGTCTCAAAAAAAAAAAAAAAAACTCAAACTCCTCTTCTTTAAGATGGAAATAATATCTGTTCTGCTGAACTAAGTGTTGTGAGCACCACATGAAGTAGGGATTGTGAAAGTGACTTATAAGCTGTAAAACAATGGCTGATGGGAGTTGTCATGGCTGCTTCAGACCCACACCAAAGATTTTTGATAAGGCATGACCCCTCAATGGATCCATGAGTACTCCATTAGGGCCAGGATTCATTTATTCCTTTTGTTGTTATTGTTGTTGAGACAGAATCTTGCTCTGTCATCCAGGCTGGAGTGCAGTGGTGTGATCTCGGCTCACTGCAACCTCCATCTCCTGGGGTCAAGCAATTCTCCTGCCTCAGCCTCCTGAGTAGCTGGGATTACAGGCATGCACCACCATGCCTGGCTAACTTTGTATTTTTAGTAGAAATAGGGTTTCTCCATGTTGGTCAGGCTGGTCTTGAACTCCCGACCTTGGGTGATCCGCCCACCTCGGCCTCCCATAGTGCTGGGATTACAGGGGTGAGCCACCGTGCCCAGCCCATTTTTTGTATTTTTAGTAGAGATGAGGTTTCACCGTGTTGGCCAGGCTGGTCTCGAACTCCTGACCTCAGTTGATCTACCTGCTTCAGTCTCCCAAAGTGCTGGGATTACAGGTGTGAGCCACTGCACCTGGCCTCAAATTTATTTTTGATTCCAAGCTTTAATTAACTGAAAATAGACAAGAACTATTTTTGAATTCTACCTTTAAAAGTTTCTATATCAATAAATTTCTTTTTTATGGTTAAGGATACATGATTGTAGTGCCATTTGAAATTACAATTTTAGGCTGGGCTCAGTGACTCACACCTGTAATTCCCACACTTTGGGAAGCTGAGGTGGGTGGATCACTTGAGGTCAGGAGTTCGAGACCAGCCTGGGCAACATGGTGAAACCCCATCTCTACTAAAATACAAAAATTAGCTGGGCGTGGTGGTGCACACCTGTAGTCCCAGCTACTCAGGAGGCTGAGGCAGGAGAATCACTTGAACCCGTGAGGCAGATGTAGTAAGCCGAGATCAAACCACTGCACTCCACCCTGGGAGGCAGAATGAGACTCCATCTCAAAACAAAACAAAGAAACAACAAAAAATTGTCTCTTTATATTCCAGCAACATGTGTAACTCAAAGGTATTGCTTCTAGGTTGGTGCAAATGTAATTGCAGTTTTTGCCATTACTTTTAAAAATGACAAAAACCAGGCCAGGCATGGTGGCTCACGTCTGTAATACTGGCACTTTGAAAGGCCAAAGTGGGTGGATCACCTGAGGCCAGGAGTTTAAGACCAGCCTGGCCAATATGGCAAAACCCCATCTCTACTAAAAAATACAAAAATTAGCCGATCATGGATGCACACAGCTGTACTCCCAGCTACTCGAGGGGATGAGTCAGGAGAATTATTTGAACCCGGGATTCGGATGTTGCAGTGAGCCAAGATTACGCCACTGCACTCCACTCCAGCCTGGACAACAAAATGAGACTCCGTCTCCAAAAAAAAAGACAAAAACCGTACTTACTTTCGCACCAATCTAATACATGGAAACAGTTTCTCTTACTTTTTTTTGAGACAGGGTCTCACTCTAACCCAGACTGTAGTGCAGTGGTGCAGTCAGGGCTCACTGCAGCCTGGACCTCCCAGGCTCAAGCGATCCTCTTGCCTCACTCCCCTGAGTAGCTGGGACTACAGCCGTGTATCACCATTCCTGGCTATTTTTTTATTTTTAGTAGATACGGGGTTTCACAATATTGCCCAGACTGGTCTCAAACTCCTAGGGTCAAGCAATTTGCCTACCTCTGCCTCCCAAAGTGCTGGGATTACAGACACCCTGCCAGTTTCTCCTCTTTTACTTTCTTCTCCATGACTATCGGGGAGTTGGAAAGTGGGATCCAGATCACATTTTTCTATTCTCATGTAAAAACCCCTGCTCCTTTTTTAGCTCATCTTGAAAAGGCCAAAGATAAAGAAAAAAAAAAAATCTCTGCTCTTTTGAAATTTATGATCACCTCTTTTCTTTCTTTCTTTTTTTTTTTTTTTTTTTTTTTTTTGAGTTTCACTCTTGCTGCCCAGGCTGGAGTGCAATGACACGATCTCAGCTCACCGCAACCTCCACCTCCCGAGTTCAAGCGATTCTCCTGCCTCAGCCTCCTGAGTAGCTGGGATTACAGGCATGCGCCGCCACACCCAGATAATTTTGTATTTTTAGTAGAAATGAGGTTTCACCATGTTGGTCAGGCTGGTCTCAAACTCCCGACCTCAGGTGATCCTCCCGCCTCAGCCTCCCAAAGTGCTGGGATTCCAGGGGTGAGCCATTGCACCCGGCATATGCTTACCTATTTTAATCTCCCATCTGCTGAGCTCCTAGTTACTCTCTAGTGTTCTCTATCTCATGGTCGTCATTTCCTCGTGTCCTCATCTTATTTTGGACGAGTTCAAAGGTCCATCTGGATGTCTCTTACTACTACAGCCTCCTTGTCCTTAATGCTGGTGATCTTTGGTTTTGTGCTTGATCAGCCATCTGCTTCTCTGGGCATATCCTGGACCTTACATCACTTGGAACTATTACGCTTCTGTAATATTTCACCTCTGGTTAAGGCCTTTTATTCTCTCTCTTTTTTTTTTTTTTTTTTTGAGATGGAGTCTTGGTCTATCACCCAGGCTAGAGTACAGTGGCTTGATCTCGGCTCACTGCATCCAACTCCCCAGCTCAAGCAATTCTCCTGCCTCAGCCTCCTGAGTAACTGGCATTACAGGTGCACACCACCATGCCCAGCTAATTTTTGTGTTTTTAGTAGAGTGGAGGTTTTACCATGTGGGCCAGGCCCTCAAGTGATCTGCCCACCTTGGCCTCCCAAAGTGCTGGGATTACAGACATGAGCCACCACGCCCAGCCAGGCCTTCTATTCTTTAAGCTTTATTCTTTGATTCCCAACAGACATATTTTGTATTTTTTTAAATTTTTTTTCTTAATTAACTTTTTTTTTTTTGAGACAGACTCTTGCTGTGTCACCCAGGCTGGAGTGCACTGGCACAATCTCAGCTCATTGCAAGCTCTGCCTTCCGGGTTCACGCCATTCTCCTGCCTCAGCCTCCCGAGTAGCTGGGACTACAGGCGCCCACCACCACACCTGGCTAATTTTTTTGTCTTTTTAGTAGAGATGGGTTTCCACTGTGTTAGCCAGGATGGCCTCGATCTCCTGACCTCGTAATCTGCCCGCCTTGGCCTCCCAAAGTGCTGGGATTACAGGCGTGAGCCACCGCACCCAGCAATTAATTATTTTTGAAATGGGTTCTCACTCTGTCACCCAGGGTGGAGTGTAGTGGCACAATCATGGCTTGCTGCAGCCTCGACCTCAAGCAATCCTCTGACTTCAGCCTCATAAGTAGCTGGAACTGCAGGCACGCTCACCACACCTTGTTACTTTTTAAAAAATTTTTTTGTAGAGACTGGGGTCTCGCTATGTTGCCTAGGCTGGGGAACTTTTTTAAAATACTGACAGCTGAGTACAGTGGCTCATGCCTGTAATCCCAACACTTTGGGAGGCCGAGGCGGGTGGATCATGAGGTCAAGAGATGGAAACCATCCTGGCCAAAATGGTGAAACCCCATCTCTAAAATACAAATTTTTTTGTATTAAAAATACAAAAATTTTTTTTTGTACTAAAAAAAAATTTTTTTGTACTAAAAATACAAAAATTTGCCGGGCTGGTGGCACACACCTGTAGTCCCAGCTACTCAGGAGGCTGAGGCAGGAGCATCGCTTGAACTCAGGAGCTGGAGGTTGCAGTGAGCCAAGATTGTGCCATTGTATTCCATCCTGGGTGACACAGCCAGACCCCGTCTCAAAAAATAAATATATAAATAAATAAATACTAATGTATGGCCAGGCACAGTTACTCACGCCTGTAATCCCAGCACTTTGGGAGGCTGAGGTGGGTGGATCAACTGAGGTCAGGAGTTCGAGACCACCCTGGCCAACATGGTGAAACCCTGTCTCTACTAAAATAAAAAAATTAGCTGGGCGTGGTGGTATGTACCTGTAATCCCAGCTAGTCATAAGGTTGAGGCAGGAGAATTGCTTGAGCCTGGGAGGAGAAGGTTGCAGTGAGCCAAGATCACACCACTGCACTCTAGCCTGGGCAACAGAGCTAGACTCCGTCTCAAAAAAAAAAAAATTACCGATGTATAGGCCTCACCAAACCCCAAGCCAAATAAATAGACTATCAAGGGATGGCCTGTGGCCATAATAGCGAAATAGACATCTGGTAGACTGCCTGCCCTCTAAAATATTGGAAGATTTCTCATTAAGGAAATTAAATAGTTATCAGACAAATTCTTCTGCCTTTGGGCATTCAAGGAAACACCAGCATAATGGCCTCCTCCCTACCCAAGGAATCCTACCAAATAACACACTTTTCCTGCACACTCAAGCTCCTAGTGAGGTTTTTCCTGATTTGCTATGAAATATGAATAGACATGGTCAGGCACAGTGGCTCACACCTGTAATCCCAGCACTTTGGGAGGCCCAAGCTGCAGATCACCTGAGTTCAGGAGTTGGAGACCAGCCTGGCCAATATGATGAAACCCCGTCTCTATTAAAAATATAAAAATTAGCCGGGCTGTGGTGGCGGGTGCCTGTAATCCCAGCTATTCAGGAGGCGGAGGCGGGAGAATCACTTGAACCTGGGAGGCGTATGTTGCAGTGAGTGGAGATTGTGCCACTGCACTCCAGCCTGGGCGACCAAGGGAGATCCTGTCTCAAAAAAAAAAAAGGAAAGAAATATGAATAAACAACAACCACCAGACATTTGAGGAAAGCCTGAAGTCTGACAGAGAATAAGATAAATAAAAAGAAAATGGACTGGGCATAGAGGCTCATGCCTGTAATCCCAACATTTTGCGAGGCCAAGGCAGGAGGATGACATCAACCTAGGAGTTCACAACCAGCCTGGGCAACATAGTGAGACCCCATTTCTACAAAATTAAAATAAGTAGCTAGGTGTGGTAACACATACCTGTAGACCCAGCTGATTGGGAGGCTGAGGCAGGGGGGTCAGTTGAGCTTGGGAAATTGAGGCTGCAGTGAGCTATGATCAAGCCACTGTAATCCAGCCTAGGCAACAGAGCAAGACCTTGTCTCTAAGAAAGAAAGAAAGAAAAAGATGACTTTAAAGGAAATGAAGATAATACAATATATAACTCCTGGCTTAGCCTCCCAAGTAAGTGGGATTACAGGCACGTGCCACCACGCCTGGCTAATTTTTGTATTTTTAGTATAGACAGGGTTTCACCATGTTGACCAGGCTGGTCTCGAACTCCTGACCTCAGGTGATCCACCAGCCTCGGCCTCCCAAAATGCTGGGATTACAGGTGTGAGCCCCGCACCCAGCTTAATAAATTTTTAATAATTTCAAGTAGAGATGGGGTTTTGCCATGTGGCCCAGGCTGGTCTCAAAGTCCTGGGCTCCAGTGATCCATCTCCCTCAGCCTCCTGAAGTGCTGGGATTACAGGTGTGAACCACTGCACCTGTCCCAATTTTTGTATTTATTCACACTAAAATAACTTTGAATGTTTTCCTACCCTAATTTATTAATTTGGATTGCTAAGTGTGATTATTTCTTTGTAAATACTCTAAGTTTTTTTTTTTTCTTTTTTTTTTTTTTTTGAGACGGAGTTTCACTCTTGTTGCCCAGGCTGGAGTGCAATGGCACCATCTTGGCTCACTGTAACCTCCCCCTCCCGGTTCAAGTGATTATCCTGCCTCAACCTCCCAAGTGGCTGGGATTACAGGCATGCACCACCATGCCCGGGTAGTTTTTAGTAGAGATGGGGTTTCACCATGAAAGCCAGGCTGGTCTTGAACTGACCTCAGGTGATCCACTCGCCTTGGTCTCCCAAAGTGCTGGGATCACAGGTGTGAGTCACCGTGTCTGTCCTAAATATAATTCTTGTCTTTGCCTACAATTTACTGCTAGAGAGTTTTAAATGTTTTCTTTTGCATATGTAATATGTTTTTCATTCTGTCTAAATTCTGATTCTTCCTGAGCATTATAACTGTAATGCATAGCACATAGCAGAGTAATACCTCTCTTTTCAGGATGAAAGTCAAACTTCTGCATCCTCTTGTGATGAGACTGAGATACAGATCAGCAACCAGGAACAAGCTGAGAGAGAGCCAACTGGCCATGTCACCAAAACAAGGAGAAGGCGCAGGACTGTCCGTGTGGACCCTGACTCGCAGGTGAATGGAAATATACAAATTGAAAATATAGGGCCAGGCGCAGTGGCTCAATCCTGTAATCCCAGCACTTTGGGAGGCCGAGACGGGTGGACCACGAGGTCAGGAGATCGAGACCATCCTGGCTAACATGGTGAAACCCCGTCTCTGGGCCGGGCGCGGTGGCTCAAGCCTGTAATCCCAGCACTTTGGGAGGCCGAGACGGGCGGATCACGAGGTCAGGAGATCGAGACCATCCTGGCTAACACGGTGAAACCCCGTCTCTACTAAAAAATACAAAAAAAAAACTAGCCGGGCGAGGTGGCTGGCGCCTGTAGTCCCAGCTACTCGGGAGGCTGAGGCAGGAGAATGGCGTGAACCCGGGAGGCGGAGCTTGCAGTGAGCTGAGATCCGGCCACTGCACTCCAGCCTGGGCGGCAGAGCGAGCCTCCGTCTCAAAAAAAAAAAAAAAAAAAAAAAAAAAAAAAAAAAAAA